>NC_088712.1:12831245-13048626 GCF_963576615.1 Watersipora subatra
CCTATCAGATATGATGAAGCACTCACACATTCCATGTCTCTCCGTGTGTCTCGTTACGTTCTGGATGGTTAGTCACCCTCCGTTTGTCCAGCCACCGTCTCTTTGACAAGCCATCTTATCTTGTTTATGTTCAGCTACTTGTTGTTCAACCAGTTTCACCTCTTCCTGACATACCTAACCACCTTCTACCAATCCATTAGCAGTATTAAACACTAATTCAGACAATATATATCAATACGTAAACATAGCCTTAGCCATTGAGCCAAAGTATTAAATGTTGGGTATTTAATTAGCAGCCATTAGGCCAGGCTATACAATCAAATCAAATGCATAGTGAAGCTGAAGGGGTAGACAGCTGCAGTCAGGACGCACCAATGCTAGCAAGCACAGCTTTGCACCAAAAATCAAAAGGCAAATGAGAGATGACCTTGACCTTACAAAGATCCTGACACTTTAGTTGGTTCAACCGTAATAAAGGTCTATTTATACTGACACGCCCGCAGTGCTAAATATCAAGGTGATGGTGTTTTTGTTGACATGTGTCATCAGTGTCGCCAACAGCAGCACTCTTCATGTTAGCAGCATGAGCAGTACTGTAGGTGTTTAAATACATGATATAAAACAGTATGCTATTTTAAGCGTCTAAATGTAATTTGGCAGCCAATCAGAGCTTCTATTACAAAAGAGTGGATAATGAAATTTGCTATATTAGCTCGTACAATTGGCTTCCTTTTCAACATGAGAAGTTCTCAAAAACATATATTCATTTTAATTATTTATTGCATATCGTAATTATGACAAAATGATAAGGCAGCTTTAAGAAAATGATTATGCTTGGGAGAATACAAATAAGCACCTTCCTGACGTGTCACAGTATTCCAAAAGACAAGTCACCAGCTGACAGAAATGAATATAATCTTTCACAGCCACATATGGTAAGACTTCACTACAGGGACAACTGCAGCTGAAGAGCTAAACTGAATATCAACTGATTTCCTGTCGGCTAATGTGAAACGCTGCTCAAAAACTGAAGTATTTAGTAAAACCTAACATGTTTGCTTTTTGTTAATGCGTTTTTGTCAGCATGGAATTGCTTGTTCACAAATGATTTGCTGAAAAAGACATATTGGAATCGCAATGGACAGCAATGGAATCGCTTGTTTGGACATTATTTAATCTTATTAAAAATTGTTGTTTTAAACAACCTGGCATTTTATAAGCATTGGAAAGTAAGTTTATAATTTCCAAAGTTAATCCAAAGGAAACTTTAGGTCAAATTTTATTCTTCATAAACTATGGAGTATTTATGACGCGCTGTGGATGGTAGGCCTGTGTTTTCAACTGTTTTTAATGTTTGTAGTTATGCTAGGCTTTCTTACACATCTCTAACTCCCCGTATTTCACGTGATGACTATAGCTAAAAAATCACCGGATGCTCCATAAATTCATTATATAAGTCCTGGTGAAAGCATGATTACTTACCCTTGTTATACACGCAACATCCAGCTATGCCATTTTTATTTCCTCTAGATTTTTGTCTCTCAACATTGAATGCCGTTTTTGGGTTATAATTAGAGAACGACTGGTATTATTGAGAAGACATCAATGCATGCCAACTCTATGAAAGATTGCTTCAATTATTTCTATTGTCATTGACACGACCCGCTTACAATTTACGAGTGGCTCTCACCATCACAGAGACTTGTTTTTTGTGGTTAAACTCTAAGACTTAAATATGGTACACTCTCGATGCTGCAATGGTTGCTATGATCTCTGACAATAATGTTTATCCCTCCACCTGTTGGTCATACATTTGACAAACAATAGATCAAGAAGGTAAGCTGCTAACATCAGAGTATATTTAATAGTCAGAGGTATATGCCTATAATATCAATATTCGCAGTAAACTACAACCAATTTCCTATTATTCCTGCATACTATTGACATTGAGTAAATTCTATTGAAATATATCAATAGAGTGATGCAGCTTCATGGTAGTTTTATGAAATTACTCACCATGTGTCCGCTTATATGAGCATTTAGCAAAGAATCTCACAGAAATGCAAAAACAGCAATTTTATGTCAGAATAAAATATTCCGACATCACAGAGAGCATATAAAAATTTGAAAGACTGAGAGTAATATACCGTAAACCGGCAATTTGTGAGTGTCAAAACTAGCCAGAACTAATATCGGAAAGGAAATGAGGCTATAGATGAATGTGAGTCTATGTGTTGACCCTATAGTAATACATGGATGAAATGTCATTTAACGAACTGTAATTTGACCTGCTGTTAGAGAGGCAATCCGCTTGTCACATCCACACTGTCATTTTTTCTCTTTGAGTTCCAAACGAAAAGGTTTGATCTTATGTCGGCCATGGGGACACAACCCTAAAAGGAATGATATGGTTCTGAGAATATAAATAGAAAATGGATAAATAGAACATGCCTATAGGATACAAGACATATACGATTAAAATGAACAAGACGGGTATGAAAAAAACTCTAACAATTGACCAATCAGGGGTCAACTTACAGAGCCATGACAACACTCAACTAATGAAGACCTCTATTATGACAGAACATATAAAGGTAAGAGTGACTAAATGTTGCTTCTAAAGTGATTTAAATAAGTCTATGATCAAAAACCGAATGCTACAAACCTACAAATAGGTATTGGAATAACCACCTTAACCCTTTGAACCCTAGACGACCTGGTCAAAATGTGCCAGTCGCCCTGGGCAATGTGTCTAACGATCTAAGGTTTTGAAACTTTATTTAAATATATCTAAATGTGTTCATAATCCAACGATATTTGGTAAAAAAAAGTAATAAAAGACGGGCAACTGACAGCAAATGTCATCAAACAGCAAAAAACAGTCTTTCACCGTTGTGGGCTGAAACCATAAAAATCGTACGATTTGAAAAGCTCGTAAAAATATTTACACTAGCATCATAGCCGTCGAGCACACGATCATCATTATTTCATGAATCAGAGTGAACTGGATAATTATAGTCTACTATCATAAAATCCTGTATTTGCATCAAAATAATTTATGACCTATCACCAAACAAGTCGTATCGGTTTGTTCGCGACAGCGTTCTAATAAAATTTGTTATCGAAACAAAGAGAGTAAAGATATTTGAAATCTGTTAAAAAAGGAAGCGAATTTTCTGGTCTAACCTAATTTTAAGCAAGGTCTAACCTAGGTCTAAGCAAGAATTAATTTGGTTGGTTAGGCTGTTACCTAGAAACAGCTTTAGTAAACAGAGCCATGTGAATGCCAGTATTTCGGCTGCTAGGGTTTCTGACACCTAGCAGCCGAAATGCTGGAAAGCTAAAAGCCTTTGGGTTTTTTAGCTTAACCCATAGGAGATAAAGGGTAAAACTACAAGGCTTAACATAAAATGTATAGGTCTATGGTTGAAACCCTGAGGCTACAAAAATATGAATAGAATCAAGTGTGCAGTACAAGCATACATTAACAACAGGCAATACTACTGTGACTAATACAGGCAGCCATATTTACTGTAAGTAGTAGTAGTAGTAGGGGACAGAAGCGAGTCTTCAAGTGGATTAACTAGTGATAGTCATATCTACAAATTAGTACAGAGAACAACGGTTAAAATCTCATTTTCCAACAAACTCATTAATGGCACAAGGTAATGGGTTACACTTGGCATTGTCCACCTGTTAACACTAACTGCCAACCACCAAGAGAAGACAACTGCGACTAAGACAATCGCTCAACAATGCATGGACAAAAACCATTCACGGGTGCATGCCATAATTGGGAGCATACATATATTAACACACACCATACACATACCATACATGCGTGCACACCATGCATGGGAGCATAGTATACAGGGAGCATAGCATACACTGACACATACCATTCACGGGCGCATAACATATACAAGCGTGTACTATGAACGAGTGAGTACATACCAAACATAGGCTCATGCACAGGCTCATATACAGGTATATACCATACATGGGTACATACCATATACTAGTGCTGCACAATATCTTTGCATTTATATTTGATTATTTGGTCTCTAAATATATCAAATATCGATCATTGGAGTTGTCTTCTATCGATATATAGTGATAGGCTTTAATATTAACGATATGAAAGGATATTGGTCAATATCAGTTAAAAAAGAAATTGTCCCCTCTTTCAATAAGAAGAGTTGACAACTCAAGTTCTGCAAAATAAATTACGCCGATATTTTGATAAAATATCGGTTTCAATATTCATATTGAATTGAAAACTGACAAAATATAAAATCATCCACGGAAATATATCGTCACATCGAATGATATCGGTTTATCGTGCAGCACTACCGTATACAGGTACATACCATACCCATATGTAGGCCTACCACACTCAAATATATTACAGTCATACCTCGACATAGGTTCTTAATATATTCTGGGACTGAGTATAAGTATACTGTGAAAAAACCCTTGAACATGATATTATGAGTAACAAGGTATATTTAATTTTTGCAATTCCGAACACGCGCTCTAAAAGTAACGAATACCTATTTAGTTTTTATGATCTGCAATAAAATGTAACATCATTATGTACACTACTTTATGGAGATTTTACTTTCAAAACAGACATTGTGGATAACTTTTAGCCAACCGTTTGAAAAGTGTTTTTTAAATGGATTTAAGGAGAAATACTGAAGGATCCCGTTGTCAAAAGCGGCTTTAGCATACTTGGCCATATAGTGGCTATATATAGAGTGGCCATTGAGAACCGGCTCGTATCTCAAGGAAGGAACTTGCTAAAAAGTCAGCTCGTATCTCGACTATCTCATGTTGTAGTACTCATATGTAGAGGTATGTCTGTAACTAATATAGTAGAGTATAGACATTGTATACACATATAGTACTGTGTATACAGTGCCACAAATATATACTTTAATTACAAGTGACCAAATCCAAGTTACAAAAACATTTTCTGTTTTCTGCATCAAAAAGAAAAACCTTGATAAATGAAAACTGGTTCAGCAGGATTCCCTGAATATAAAAACTAGTCAAACTTGTACGTGCATAAAAGTCTTGTTTATCTGTTACTTCATATGCAGACACGGATTACTATGAGGTATCACACACCCATTACTCTACTACAGCCCTATGAAAACACATCTACTGGTCAGCACAACATAGCCTTCTACACTGACTCAACCAGGTGTCCTACACTATACCTGTACAGAGACTTAGTAAATTCCTCACCATAGCTATTTATAGAAGGCTGGCACATGATGTTTGGACTAGTGCCAATTTCAGTAGCATTATTTAGATGAAAAGGCAACTACTACTAGCGAGATGGGGAGTGTAAAGCCTGGTTCCCATATCGATTGCGAGACTCCGGCGGTAACATGGGCAGCAAAACGCTTGCGACGCTAGGCTCGCCATGCTGTTCCTATAATGGTGACCTTTACCCGTACATTGCCTTTCGGGAAGGTTTTGCCTGCAGTCTTTTGTGAAATCTGAGCAGGGCGAAACAATTGCGAAGCCAACGGCAGCTACCGGCGGTCCTCGGTGTGTAGGTTCCCATTTCACCGCTAATAGCCTGCGGTGCTGACACCGGTGCTTTGCGACGTATATGGGAACCAGGCATTAAGTCTCAAGCTGCTAATATATCCATCAGATCTTGACTCACCTCCAGTCCATGCCAAGACTATCCATAAAAGTAACAGTAGAGATTAAGGTGAATACAGCCAGATGTGGTGCAGAGGTGAGATATTCCTATCACTGTACCTCATGCACCTACAAACAATGAACATAGGAAATCACTACACTGTCTTATCAATGAGCAATAAAACGGAATAATTCCCAAACCGACATTACTAAGATTTTACAAATACATGTATGCAAGGAATTCAACAACAAACAGAATCAGCTATGCAATTGAGTCTGACTCAACAAAACCTGCAGTTCATGGTTTTGTGACTATTGTGTTTCTATGGAAATAGCAGAGGCTTTCCCA
Organism: Watersipora subatra; assembly: GCF_963576615.1. NCBI lineage: Eukaryota > Metazoa > Bryozoa > Gymnolaemata > Cheilostomatida > Watersiporidae > Watersipora > Watersipora subatra. Next base: position 12,837,256 of record NC_088712.1, read on the forward strand.
AATTAACAACTACAAGTTCTACAGGTAAAATGTCATGTATAACAGCAAAGAGAAATGGCTGCAGAATAATCTTTTATACATTTATCTTAACAAGCCTTTTTGTTAAAACTAACATTCACCAGCAGAATACTACTAGACAAGCTAAATTCATCAAATTTAAAAGTGTTAAATAAATGTTTTAACAGTTTAAAAGGATAGGGCTAGCTAAATAGTATTCTACTAACATCTTGCATATCACAAAGATAAGTCTTGTGAGTTGAGTATCACAGGAAAATGGATAGAATTCGCTGACTTTGAATTCACTGCAGCTGACTCTAGTGATAAACACTTGTGTGTATGTACTTGGAGTGCTTAATATATACTCCGGCTGCTTTGTCATGACTGGCTAGGAGAGTCCGAGCTAATATTTAAATTTAACACCAAAAGGAATGAAAAAGGGTTTTGAATTTTAACCCTTTGAACCCTAACGGCCAGCATTCCGTAGGGTATGTCAGAAACCTAACAACTGGAATACCGACATTCACATGATACTGTTTACATATGCTGCTTATAAGTGACAGTGTTTTAATCATACAGATTTTTAGTTTTAGTCCGAACACTGGTGAAACACTGTTTTTTTGCTGTTTGATGACATTTGCTGTGGGTTGATCGACTTTCTTGTTTGTGTTTCACCCAATATCATTGTGTTATGAGCACATTTAGATATATTTAATACAAGTTTAAAAACCTCAGATCGTTGGACCAATTGCCCAGGGTTACTGACACATAGACAAGAACGGCTAGGGTTCAAAAGGTTAGGCCGCTACAAATCCATCTTATCACGTATAAAATCTACCATTCATCACCTTGAACCAGGAGTGTGTTTGATGAGCAATGGTAATAATAACAGTATGTAACTCAACTAATACTACTATTACTGCTCAGAGCTACAAATGAAGAAGTTGTGTGCTCATGGCTTCTATGTAATATACACAGCTATAAAGGTATGATCTTTGGTTAACAAAGCCAGCATTTAAAAAGTCCATAATTGAATGTTTCTAATGTAAAACCTCTTCTTATATCCAATAAGGAACTCATCCTAAGTAGGACAGCCCATACCTTTAATGTAATTAAATGGAACATTGTTGTAGAAACCAATTCTGACAAAATTTAAAAATTTTATAGTTTAAAAATTATGAGTAAAACAGTTTGAACAATTTTAGTGAATTAGTAGACAGGCAAACAAACTCATTGAAAAATTGACTATGGTTTTTTGTTCTTCAAAGACTAAAAAGTGATATTAATGTTATTGCTTCAAACCCCAAACCACAAACCCCCCTTTCAGTAGAATATAAAATGGCAGTGAATAGCATCAAATATCCATGCCCAGCATCACTGTTCAATTTAAAAAAATTATGATCAGAAATTTGATAAACTTAGCACTAAATCAATAACAGAAATAAATGAAACATGTGTGCTAGATAAAAAAGTTCACTACATTCCATTAACCCTTTACTGTGACCAATATCTTGAATCCCCTGCAGACGAACTGCGAGTGACTACATCAGCAGTTCAGTTTGTGTGACTAGCAACTTCTAGCTCCTATTTTATATACTATTATCTATTGTTCTTTATTACTACGTATATATCATTTCACAATTTTATGAAGCCATAGCAGCCAGCCTGGAGTTGTCTAGGAGTCCTCAATCTTTCAATCATATATCCCAGCAGGCTTGTAACATTACGATAGGATTTTTGCAACATACAGCCACTGATTTCCAGTCAGTGTATATAAATATCCGACACACTAAATACTAAGTGAATGCACACCATTGCACACAATATTGATGCCCACATTAAGTGAGCCATGTAACAATAGTAATGATAGGATATGGTCTGATAGCAACCAATTCATGTGCAGGTCGTGCACGCTGATTTCTGACATGCGCTAGTAAAATCATGTTAACATCATTTTTTTTGTAATGATTTTAGCATAATCATGCTATCGGCCTACTTCCTTCCATGGAGTATAAACTAACCGTTATTCCCAAAACACACTGTATCAACTGCTGACCTGCCTCTACGGTTCCTATCTCCCTGCCATTATCATGGTTTGAAGATATTTTCGATTGAACAGCGGTTTGTTAGAGCTCCGCATCATCTGTATATCTTCAGGGAGATGATTTCAACGGACACTTGAGATTAGTACATCCTCAAAAACAAAATAGAAAAAACTAAAAATATTATTTTAACGCAGTGTAACTAAAGATCTACCTGTGATAAGCACACAAAGTTACAAGATTATGATCATAATACAGTCATACCCGGACATACGAGTTTCCCAACACGCAACTCAAGACACGAGTAAATTGACAGTATGACTGTAGAAAGTTTAACAAGAGACTAATATAATATGCCACTCAGCTATGAACAGCCCAGCTACCCAGATCAGGAATTAGTCATCATAGTTTATTTATAGAATATTGGCACACAGCCAGGACAGGTTAAAACTGGAATCATTGCAGAGATTGGGCAGATTGCTTGCTTATGGATTCCTACAGCAGATACATCAGACCACAGTCCATGACAGCCCATAGCGTTAATGTAATTAAATATAATTTGGTTGTTGAAACCATTTCTCCTCACATTTTAAAATTGTAAAAGTAAATTTTAAATTGTAAATCGGTTTGAACACTTCTACTGCTACAACATATACGAAATGAATATGATATCAGCACAAATCCTCTGTGGAATTGACAATACGTTCTTTGTTCTTGAAGTGAAACTCAAAAGAGAAGGATCATTACTGTGTTTGAAGTTTCCAATAGCATCATATTAACTCTCATAATTGATTGTCACTATGATTCCTTGATGCTGATTGGAGAGTGCACACGGGTAGAGTTGCTGTATGATAGGTGTTTCAATAGAATTCACTAGTAATCTGTTAAAAAGATGAGGAACTCTACACTAGAGATCATAGCGGAACTCGTCTGTCTTACTTAGCAGCACGCTTTCAAAATACGAACAATTAAAGGGTAGAAAATGTATAAAATGGAATATATTGTACTACATTTTGTATTCATTATTCATAAGTACTGCCTCCATGCGCAAGCATGAACCATTTGGTGAAAATTGCGAAAAACCAAATTTGCTTGACTTGTGGGTTCATACAGTTTCTATTTTACAGATTATACAAACATGCATATTAACAGCATATATGGAAACAAAGTGTTATAAATGAATAATTATATATTTTCTTTTTCAAATTTAGCGCAGCAATGAAATAGTTATAATGCATGGTGAGAGCAACAGTAGCTTCTGTTACTAGCTGAGACATTGTGTCTGACATAACGTCTTCTCAAGCCAGCCACTGCTACTGCAACAGTGTCTATCTCTATTGGTCACTGATTAACTAGGTCTATTGGCATGTAGCCAAGAAGAGAGGTCATCTTCTTTAGGAGCTTTCTGTTTGATATTATAGCCTTGAGTATACACAGGACTATATTACATGGAAAAGTTAATAGTGATAAAGTAGTAACTCTTTCCCTACTAAATTGTTTTCTTTACCGTGACGTAATTATTAAGTAAATATTAAGTAATTATTAAGTATTCCATAAAACCTGCTGATGCCGTACCATGCAGTTCTTTGCCACACTGAAACGCTTTGCTGTACTACTGTACAACTCCAGTTGCAGGGTGCAGCCATTAGGCCTACACAAATAATTCCATGTGTCGTACCAAAGCTTGTTCCAGACATGCCGAGAGACTATTTATTGGGTTAAATGAAAAAAGTTTATATTTATTAAGTTGTTTTATATTCGGTAGTACCTAACAGAATTTTATTTATAATCACAATATAAAATTTATTCCAGAACATTCTAGAATATTAGAGTCGGCCTATGCTAAAGTAATAACTATAATGTAAATTTTGTTTCAATACTTATCGACTTATACGTGAGATCCTTGAAAACCTGACTATACAGTTATACCTCGACACACGAATGTTTCAACCAATCAGAAATTTAAGATTCAAACGTAAGAAACGATTTTCGACTTGACTAGGATGTGGGAGGCCACTTGCGAGAATATAGCATCACTTGGCCTGATTTATCGGATCTGTTTAAAGGTTGAAAATTGGAACGTACCAAACGTGTCGCTGTCATGTCTATTTCATTACACCATTAGCCACTATGTCTGTCTTGAAGGTAAGAACTCCATACCGCATACTACTTACTGTATCATAGACTATGCTATGTACTGCTACATAACACTGTTAGTTTGTTGCATATCATAACCACTAGACAGGTAATTGTTACTTCATAGGTAGTGAAGTAGAACAACAAAAGCACTTTGCTAAATACAGTATGACTGTCATCATGCCTTTAGGTATTTGGGTTGAAAGGGTGGAAACATTAATTAGTATATTTTTATGTTATATCAGACAAATTGATTTGAAATACTAGGAAAATTGACATACGAGCTTGAACTTGAGATGCATCAGGCTCCCATGTTGAGGTACGACTGCATATGGTAACAATTATTCCCATATAGAGCAGCATGACATCTGACTCACCTTGACTGATGATGTTAGTTTCGACTGGATCAGGTTGTCATCTACCCCATTGTATCATCATGGTTTACAGATACTTTCTGGTGCACAGAAGGTTCTTAGATGTCTACTATGGCTGTATATGTCCAGGGAGGCTATTTCTACAGACAGGAATGACACTTATGCATAAAAATAGAAAAACTACAAACTTTATTTCAGCATAAAGTAGCTATAAATTTTTAGTTTATGGTAACAAAAGTGTCGACTCTATCAAAAGTACACGAGTGATGTTGACTAGGACAAGCCAATGCGCGATTTTCGTCAGAGTCAAAGGCGTGCAACTGCTGTCAACTCAGAGCCATAAGCGCGCAATCGCCTTCGACCGCGATCGCATTCGACTCAACTGTGAAAGCGCTCGATTGCTGCCGACTCGAAGAAGAAAGCGCTATCACCATCGCCTCAAAAGCACGCAGTTGCCGCTGAATCAAATGCGAAAATGCCGATCGTCGTCGACTCGAACGCAAAAGAGCGTGATTTCAGTTGATTCAAAAAGGAAAATGCACGATTGTTGTAGACTCATACACACAAAAGCATGTGATTGTCTCTGACTCGAATATATTTCATCGTCGATTTCCGATATATTCACTCTGAATAATAAGTAAATATTCCTCTTTCAGAATGCTTGATCAACATTTATAAGTTTTATAGTCATTTTAGACCAAAGCCATTGAAAAATTTAATTCATTTCAAGTTTGTGTCTAGAATTTTACAAGTAGCATGGATAGATATTTAAATTTGTGACATAAAAATGGATAGACAAGCGAAAACTTTTTACGTAGCAATGAAAAAACTTGTTTCAGATCTTTTAACATTTGAGAAACACTTGAGAAATACATTTGATAAACACATGCAAAATTCTATCAATATTGGCATTACCTATCAACATGTAGGATAATTTGAGAGCGTTTATAGTTGTGCAGTCCAGTCACAAACTGTAAAAATTGCAATTCTCTCTGACATTTTTATTTATGAACAGAAACTAGTCCAAAGCGCAATTGTTAACTTTGTCAATGGTTAACTTAATGGGCAACTCCTGTCCTTCACCGGGTACTCTATAGGCCTATGTTATTGTGTAAATTCAATCGATGAGTGGCCCGTACCATCTAGAGCTTCATGTATGCCAGCTCATAAACAGTTTTTCTTTTCAAATATTTCGGCTGAATGTTTCAAAATATACGCAAGCCGCAGTTTGAACTTTTTCAATATGCTAACCTTCAATGGATTTGAACACTTAATGAGAGCAGTTCTAATTTTTCACACATATCAAGCTGGCATATATAATGATAACATACAAAATTTCAAACTAGTGTAGCAATTCGTGCTAAGCTGTTAGCAAATATATGCAATGCATTGGACATATTCGCAAATAAACTGCTCTAACTAGTGGATGCCTGGCACAGCCAGGCATCCACTAGTTAGAGCAGATCCGAAGCATGCTGCCTGACAATGGTAAAAATGTCAACATGTTATATATGCACTGTTGTTTCACTTCCTAGTAAACCAGGTGAATAGTATTGTTATTATTGTTGCCACTGGTGTGAAAGACTAACCGAATAAAATTATTTAAATTTGGCAATTTAGCAAACAGGAAAACGCTACACCCTGCCATTTTATTAATAAAATTAGTATGCATGGTCCCAAGGTTTTGAGCTGACTTTATTTAGTAGACTCGCACGTTGAAGATAAGTTCAAGGCTATCTTATACTGTCTCTTTTTATTTTAAATAAACAAGACAACAATTATTACTCTGATTGAGCTTAGAGAACTAAAAGTGTGCTGGGATTTAATAGAAGCCAAAGGGGCGAGCAATGCATGAATGACACAAACATGTTCCACAACCATATTACATCGGCACATAAGAACATTTCATGCCAAACTGGGAGAAAAGAATATCTGACAGTTTCATTAGATAAATAGTTTCAGTTGCATCAATGATATACTGCCATAATCACACGTGCTGCTGTCCGTGGTGAACCAACATCAATATATGCCGTGACTCGCCTGTTTGATAAGTCTTTTACCCAAATCCGTTAGAGACATAAGACTTGAATCTGAGACTGAAACATAACTGGTTCACCTAATTTCAGCCTAATGCTGGAATTTAGGTGACCCAGTCTTAACCAAATCTTTACTTCTGAGGCACTTTCTCACGGCTCCTAGGGCTAATTACAGTGTACTATTACTATAGAGTAAGTATCGAGTAAGTATACAGCCCCCACAGGGGACTGTATATCATTGGTTTCATTAAGATTACAAAAACATAATTTGTTTAGCATTTTGTATTATAATGCGTACAGCAATCGACGAGCATATTCTTGAGATGCCGATTGCTGTAACTCGTGTTGCTGGTTAACTAGTGTATGTTGCAAGCCAACGGACATCCTTGCATTTCAATTTTTAAACATGGAATCTTTTTAATAAGGTGAGAAGCTCTTAGATCACCACTAATCTTTATGTAGATTGTTTATTAGCAATCTGATTCAAGAACTAAATACAACACAGTGAAAATGTTACATAGTTAAATCTCACCATTGAATGCAGTTGTTACTCCCGAATCGATAATATACTATAGGCGGTACACAGGGATCAGCAGTTACGTTTCTACTAACATCAGTAGCAGGCTATTGTCTTGAAATCAGCAAGAAAGCTTCAGCCAATCGCATCGAGCCTACAACGGCTAGTTGCGTTTTCAAAGTATAGGAGGCGGAGACAATTCATCCCTGGTTTATTACCCAGCGCTGCGTATCATACACCATGCTGAGCCCTGCCACGTCCTGATTAGTTCAAAACATCTTATTATGGCTAGGCTGAGGAATTATTCCACAGTTGGCTAGAAAGAACCAATGATAGTTTGACCCAGCTACAACCTGCAGGACACAGAATGCAGTGACTTATTGATGTCCAATCTGGATATAGCCTTCTGTTCGCAAACTGATAATGCAGCGGTGAGAAATGAACATAGGACATTCACAAAAACACGAATGTTTCTTGTTAAACTACCGTCACTGAAAACTATCACAATTAACTAACTTTGTGCCTATGTGAGCAAAGATAATGGCTGATATATATTTATTTTTCTGTTTTTGTTTATAAATAGTCATAGTATTATGAAATCTCTGAGCGTTTTAATCACCATCAAGTTTTATCGATTTTAATCTTGAAACAATTTGGCAATCAGATCATCTCATACATCAACAACAATTGTAAATGATAGACAAATACTGTCATATTCTGATGAACTTCAAAATTATTGTGTTAGTTCATTATCGGTGCCAATGTACTCATGGCCATGTTTATTTTAACACTCTTTTATTGAGTGCACACGACTCCCAGATGTGTATACGTAAAGCTATTCGATAGCGCAGTTTAGACTATATTCGGACAATCAATACATCTATAACAGTTCAATAATAATCTACAACAGTTTCACATAACCTAATATAAATATTACCTAATATACCTTAATTAATCAGATTTGTAAAGATTGTAAACCAACTCCAATTGGTTGGTTGTGTTTCCATAACAACAACAAAAGATACTAGAATATTGAAACATACTTTCAAATACTTCTTGTAAACCTTTTTTGGTTTCATTGGGGCTTGAACCCAGAACCTTTAGTAACCATGTAGCAAAAATAATACTCTTAAACCATCAAGCTACAAATTCTATCATTTATACCAATATTATACTGTTATTACTATATTATTGATCAGGAATTGAACCCGGGACCTCTCACACTCAAAATGAGAATCATGTCTTATACCATCAAGTTATCAATCAATGCAAGCAAGACTTTACTAACTAGTAATTTATCCAGAGAAGCAAGGCATATATTAACACACATTTTGAGACTTTTTAACAAATGGTTGATGAGCCAAATAGGATTGGAGCCTGCAACCTCTTGCACTCTAAACAAGAATCATATCTCTGGACCGTCAGACGGATAATGATGTAATCAGAAATCTTATTTATTTGTAGTCTAAAAAGCTAAAACAATATTTAAGAAATTATCAACAATTTAGAATAACTGGAAATATGATTGAAAAATGAAAAGAATTCAGCAAAACTAACAAAGACCAGAGCACAATTAAATTTTATGTAGCTATTTTATGTAGTCATAGGCTAGTCCAATTAAACTAGCTAATAGTTATGCTACTTTCTTTAATACTTTCAATTCTCCCAACAACTCAAATTTAGCATCAGATTCAAGAACATTATAATCTATCAAAATCCCCCAAGAAAGTTTCAAAAATATGATGTACCCTAAAGTTGTCAACTTGTAAAGATTGAACTCATACCTATATAAAAATAAGCACAAAGGGTGGATGACTTTATTCATGAAAAATAAGAAAGCAAAAAATAATTTGAAATCATTTTTATCAGAGTGTGTACATACGCGTCAGTAACATTCAGTGTTTAGTCACATAGCCTACTGTATATAAAATAGTGGGAGCTTTTTTATTGGTGTACGCAGGGACAGAGTCAGGTAGCCCTTGTTGTTAGCAGATAACTGTATGTGTGCCTTGCTTCATTAAAAACCTTAGCCTAAGATCTTAATAAATAGTCAATGTTGGCAGGCTATAATAGCTGAGTAGCTGTTCTGTTAGAAAAGCCTTTAATGTATACAGGAAATGTTTTGAGGGCATTCATTCATGTATCTTTATTTAATTGATAGAGTAATTACCGTGTCATAAATTAAGGATATCTTAAAGAAATTTAACATAGTCACCTAAAAGCATTTCTACTTAAAAATGTCCAAGTACAAAAAGCCAAATGAGGTTTTCCAAGAGTTTTGACAACAATTCAAGGGTGGCACAACTCCTCACCAGTTCAATTGCCAAATATTCTGCAAGGTCTGTAAACACTTTTACAATTTTTCACAGAAATAATATTGAGTTATGAGCCCCGAATTCTTAGTTGTCAGAGATTGTCAGCAAATGGTCTCCTGTTCTACTTACACAATAACACATAAGGAAACAAGTCAAAAAGATCTCAGAATCTGATCCCCATGTTTTAAAAATATCCCAAGTTATACGAGGTCACGAGTTCAAATCCTTTGCTATGCAATATTCTTTTTTACATCTAACTGTAGATGCAGATGGAGAACCCGATGGAAACACAGACACACCTTCAATTATACTAATGATTAAACATGTAAATAGTCAGGTTCAGTGATACATAAAATATATAATAAAGATAACGATATAAAACAGCTACCATTACCAAATATTAAGACTATCAAAGCTGAATCAAAACTGAATTAAAAGAAATGGCACTGGAAATGCTAGGACTGGCATCAGCCTTGCAATGAGTGGTATGCAGACAACATGGGATTGTTAAAAACACGCTTAACCTTTTGTATGTGAATTTTATATGATCAAATCTATTTCGACATTTCAAAGTAGTCAAATTACTTAAAATTTAACCACTTTAAAATTACTTTTAAAATCAAAATTTCTTTAACAAATTATTAAAACTTTCTTAAACTTTAAAGCATAAAAAATAGCTAAGAATTACATTACATTTAAATCATAAGGAGACTTTTTTTAACTTCAAAAAGATTAATAACAAATTGAAACAAAATTTTTAATTTGTTTTAAAAAAAATTGTTTAATCTTTAAATACTCGCTTTAAGTAATTGGTTTTATAAAACAACCTATTTTTGAATTGCATAATAAACACAACCATATCAGTTTTAACCCTACTCACTAACAATTAGCCAGCCAATCATTGCAACTGGGCCAGAGCAAACATCAAGCAGCCCTAATACAAAACACTCAGGATACGATTACCGGTCATACAAAACTAACTACAACTTTCATTGAATATTTTTAGAAGCATCAGTTAACTAGCTATTATCTGCGTTGCATCACCATTTGCAGTGCACCAGAAAGTATCCTCAATAAGTGATGAAGTAGTCAATTTTCCACATTGCATCAATTTGGCTGGTTTTCTTCTAGCAGTCTCTGCACCGGCAAGAAATAATACGGAATAATTAATGAATCCAAAAATAAATATATTCAGTTGCAATACAGATTTTCAAAAGACTGCAGACCTATTTTGTACCCAGGAGTTGACGCTCAACAAAATTGGAATTATTTTAAACACCTATCAAAAGCAAAAAAGCAAAGCGAGTGAACAACTCCAAACTGTATTTTTTTCAGACTGATCAAACTGATGAGACTAACAACTCCTAATAATGATTTTTTGCACCAGAAATATTAGTTAATCTATAATGGGTTATGAAAAAACTGTCAATAGACACTTACCTTGCAGATTGTCATAGCAGCCCATCGTAATACGTTTAGCATAAAAAGTGGGGATTCAGCCAATATGTCGAAGCAGGGAGTACACCATCTGTTGGCTAACATCTGTTTCAACCTCTGTTAAAATTCATTGTACGATAACAAGTAGATGAGAGCGTTAGAAAAGAAACTTCAACACTTTAGTAGTTATACTAGCCAAACTGCTCTAGTTATTATATTTATAATAAGTCATTGACAGTGTCATAACTGGTTACCCCTGTACTCTGTGTTTAGCTAATACGAAAAAATGTACTGAGCCTCTAAATATATTAGCTTTCAGTAAACATTTGAATTATTCTCCTGGTGAAAACTTCCTTTTTTACATACATGTAAGATTGTTTGAAATAGTAGATAACTCAAAACCATACTTTTTTATTACAGCAAAACATTTTAATAATTTCATTTTGAAAATTGTTTGCCAATGTAGGAATCTCTGGCTCATTGATGCAAGTTGCCATGAGCGAGCAGGTGTTGAAAAAACAAATTACTGCTTGCCTTTTTCAAAAGAACAAATATGTAAGAATTATATAATAGTTTCAAACACTGTAACATAATTACATCAAAAGAAGTATTATCAGCACATAATTAGGGAGAAACTTGTGATAATTGGTTAGCAGTTGTTATTGAGGCAGTCTTCAATTGAATGGATTATAATGTCAACCCACAAATAAGACAATGACATCAGACGAGGTTGGAGACACAAAGAATTAAAAGTTACATTGTGATTCTCTAACTTCAAGTTCGTTTGATAGCCAGAAGTATCTAAACATTATCCGGAGCTAAGTGTTGGACCGACGAGTGTTGTTCATAAAGTCTGCTGTCGGATTCCTCACACATTTGTGTATACCTTTGGAATTCAGTAACAAATATTAAAAGTTTTTAGAAGGAATGCAGTAGTTTAACCTTGTATGTGATTCACAGTGATAAACGTTGAACAACATTGATGAGCTATGTAAGACATTAAAATCAATTATGCATGAAATCTTGTGTCATTAATTTCAAAAGTTACTTTCAATGATTATTACAGGCAGTATTTGGCAGCGAGCTTTCATACCCTACCAGTATCTACTTTAATTTGTAAAATGAATGTCATTTTAAAAAGACTCGGGATATGTAATTCGCCTACCACAGTGATATGCCTAGGTGAGCTACAAAATGTTCCTTATTAAATAAATTATATTGAGAGGTATAATGTCTGATTACAATATAATTTAGCAACCTATTTCAGAGAGCTTCCTTGATGATGTGAAAATATTAGGCTCCTTGATGAAGCTGGTCAAGAAAAAACATGCATTGGAAATGCAAACTTCTGCTTGAATTTTTACAAAATAGCATGAATGTCAGAGATTAAGGATAGCTTTAAAGATCATAACACAATTGCTTCATAAAGTATTACTCACACACAACTAGTGAGATGTTTGCCATAATTACTTGGCAATTCTTGAGTGAATAGTCTATCAAAAGGATTATAATTTTAACCAAAAAATAAGACAATAACAACAAGCGAGTTGGAAGACACCACAAAATAAATTTAAACCATGACTCATTAGTTTTAACTTTGTTAAATTACAAAAAATAATCAAACATTTAATAAACATTTGCAGGTGCTAGGTATAGGAGATATGAGTTTAGTTTACCACAAAGTGTTTTAGCAACATACAATCTTTAGCTTAGGGCAATCAATGCTGACCATGAAAGTAGCTCAGCCACATATACACACCTTTGTATTTAGGAATAAGAAGCAGAGGTCTGACCTATTAATATCTGCTGTCTAATAGTCTATAGTTGTATGCTGTCTATAGTTTAATGATTGTCATTTTAAAATAGCAATCATCATGTGTGCGTGCAAACATTTTCGCAGGTAAATGGCAAACACAAACCGTTTCCAATATTGTAATGCCTCACAGGTACTGAATAGTGTATGACTGCATATGTGGTATAAAACCCCCTTAAAGGTAGTGACAGTGTGTTTCAACATACCTCCAAGAAAACAGGAAAGCATTCAATGATAGCTCCAGCTGCAACCAAATCAGTAGATTTCTTCAAAAAATGCCATTAATCTTACTTCATTGAGTTTCAGCTATCTTGCAAGCATTACAACAGCCTGCGAATAATAAAGCGGGAACAGTTAACCCCATACTCACAGTCATTTCATCAAACAAACTTTCTAAATGCAATGACTGTCGTGGATACAATGACTCTATAGTGGAATAAATTTGTAATATTCAACTTGCAAAGTTTTCAAATATTTCAGATTTTTTAACAGAAATTGATGAGGCTAGTAAAATCTGAAAAATAAATTAAAAAATACACATTTCATTTAAATTTATTCCTTAACTAGCTTGAAATAACTTTAATGGAAAGTTAATCTAAAGTTGCAAAGTAAGGCTAGGTATTCATCTGTATTCAGTTGAAGCAATAAATCATGACTTCATAGAAAGACAGTAAATTATTTTTGTAAACCAATTTCTGCACCCAAAACCACAATCATACCCTAGACCATCAAGCTTCGCATTAACAATTTTAATCAAAGAAAATCTGAAAAGTTGGCTAGAGAGAATCAGTGATGCTTTGACCCAGCTACAACCTGCAAAACACTGAATGCATTGACTTATTGATGCTACCAATCCGGATATAGCCTTTTGTTCACAAACTAATATTGCAGCGGTAAGAAATAAATACAGGACATGTCACAAAAACACAAATGATTCTTGTTAAGTTACTGCCACTGAAAACAATCACAATTATTTAACCTTGTGTCTATGTGAGCAGAGATAACAGCTACTAATTATTTATTTTTCTGTTTCCATTTATAAATAGTCATACCCTACAGGATGAAAATATTCGTTGGTCATAAAAATTCGCGATTTCGCGAACAGTCAATCCGCGAATTATTAAATTCAGTGAATAATTAGTTCTATATTTAATCACAAGAGAGAATAACTACTGCATCAAATTGAAAACTAGTCGCTAGCCTAGTTTTTAATGTAAATAATAAACGTAATTGAGTTCCAAAACATTTTTAAAATCATTGCCTGGGCTTTGAGCTAACACCATTGGCAATGCATCACATTTATTTACAAAATTATTCGAGGTTGTCACAAGATATGCAGAATGGCGTCATTGCGAAAATAGCCCATAGGCAGAAGTACTAATTGTAGCCGAGTTCCAAAACTTCTTTAAAATCATCGCCAGGCTTCGAGCTTTATTGCCATTGCATCAAACTTTACAGAATTATTCAAAGTTTTTACAAGTTATTTGGCATGGCTTCAGCATAGCAAAAAAGCCCTCCTAGTCTTTCCACATTAGAATCAACTTCATCAATTTCTAATACCGAAGTCAAGGACGATCATGATTCTGATCTGGACATTATGGTATGTATTTGATTTGCAGTGCAGATACGTTTTTCCATAATTAACTGCATTAGTTAATTCTTTTGTTTAAAAACTGATCGCTTTCATCAAATATTTCAGCTATTGCTTTTGTACTTCCTTAACACTCGTTAATATTTTTTCTTTTTTGTGTTTACTGCAGATTGAGAATGAAACAACCTACTCCGATTACGAAAACTAGAGACAAGTAGTAATATTCATCAAGGCAGGAATATCGGCAGAGAGGCAACCAGTCAACCTAGACCCCTTCATCGACAACAACTCCTTGATATCGCTGTAGCAAACATGATTAAATTATATATTTTATTTCATGTATAGATATATTATAATTTATTACAAACTTTAGTGTACAAATAAAATATATCAAATACAAATAAAATTTTACAAACGATGAATGGAGTAAATATAAACAGTTTAGTCTATATGGCGGTTGTCTAGCAATAAAATTAAACTGGTACTCTTGATATGTGAATACTAGCGTGTAATGGTGCTTTCTGACTAGTTATTTTACTAATAGCAGATCTGTCGCTGTCAATGTTATGGGTAGGTGTTGAAGGCGATTCTCTCGCTACTACATGGCTGGTAAGGAAGTTATCATCAGAACTCTCCTCGTGGCTTACTATTGCAAAGTTCTGCCGGTTGGCCAAAGATTGTGCTCGTAAAGGCGTTTTTGTTCCTTTTTCAAAAACAGATATATTCTTCTCGTAAGTAGCTGCGGTCACTTCAACCTATTTCCAGACCTCCCTGAATGATTGGTGATCTTCTAAGAATGACATCTAACAACCGTGCAATCATTGTTCTTCGGTGTATGATGAAAGATCTCTCTCTCTCTCACACTAAAACAAAAAATGAAGCAGTAGAGATGGAAAAAAATACGGTAGTATTGCAGTTTACCGAAGAACCAGAGTAAAATTCAACTAATTTAGTAAATGTAAAAACTCATTACTTACCACAAGTTGTTGGCTTATCAAAGGCCTCTAAAGCGATGAATATTCGTGAAAACCTCTGGACGCAGCAAAAATTGTTTACCGTAGAATAGCTTGATCGGCTCGCGGTTGTAAGCTAAATATAAACCGGAACACTCGGTGTGCGCATGCGTACTAATAACTATTATTAGCCGCAATAGAGTTGACCTTTCCTAGAGAGCGGCAGTTTTCAGCCGCGAATAAATTCATCCGCGAATATGCACGAAAAGACAATTTTCGCGAAATATAACTCCGCGAATAAATTCATCCTGTAGGGTATTATTATTAAATCTCTGAGCGTTTTAATCGCAATCAATTTTAATCAATTTTAATCTTGAAACATTTTGGTAATCAGATCATCTCATACAACAACAGGAATTGCAAATGAGAGAAAAATACTGTTTTATTCTGAGAAACTTTAAAAAATTGTGTAAGTTCATTATCATTGCCAATGTAGTCATGGCCAAGTTTATTTTAACCCTTCTTTACTGAGTGCACACGACTCCAAAATGTACAAATGTATAGCTTTTCGGCAGCACAATTTAGACAAAATTTGGATAATTAATTTTACAGTTCAATAGTAATATGTAACAATGTCGCATAACGTAATGTAATTATTTCCAGAGTGCTATACCCTTGATATTATCAGTAAATATATACAGAAGATTTGATAGAGAACATTGTACACTTCAAATGCCATCAAAAGTTGAAGGCTCTCTGAGAAAATCAGAAATTCTCATGCGGCCCCTGATGAAAATTACTTGCCAATATAATCTATCAAAATCAAAATCTATAAAACTTTCAATTTTCCAACAACTCAAATTTAGCATTAGATTCAAGAAAAATATAATCTATCAAAATCCCCTAGAAAGTTTCAAGAATATGATGTACCCTAAAGTTGTCAACTTGTAAAGATTGGACTCATCCCTATATAAAAAATAGGCACAAAGGGTGGATGACTTCATTCATGAAAAATAAGAAAGCAAAAAATAATTCTAAAGCATTTTTATCAGAGTGTGCATGTACGCGTCTGAAACATTCAATGTTTAGTCACATAGCCTATATAAAAAATGGAAGCTTTTTTATTGGTGTACACAGTGACAGAGTCCGGTAGCCCTTGTTGATAGCAGATAAATGTATGCACACCTTTCTTCATTAAAAACCTTAGCCTAAGATCTTAATAATTAGTCAATGTTAGCAGGCTATGATAGCTGAGTAGCTATTCTGTTAGAAAAGCCTTTAATGTATACAGGAAATGCTTTGAGGGCATTCATTCAAGTACCATTCTTTAATTGATAGTGTAATTACCGTGTCAGAAATTAATGATATCTTTAAAGGAATATAACATAGCTACGTCAAAAAATATAAAAAGTCGTTCTTTTCAGTTCTATCCGGGTCCAATTCAAAACAGACATATAACATTTAATTAATTCTTTGTACAAATATGAGTAACTAAATGAAAATAGTTTTGAAATGATTGTTAGTTCGACATATTGAGGGAACCAAGTCTTAATACAGCTTGACCAGGATTCGAACCCAGGACCTCTTACATTCAAAGCTAGAAACGTACCCAAGACTCCTAGTGCTATGAAAAATATAAAATAACTCTAACATTTTCTTATTGTCACCAAAGCAACAAGAAAGCATGTTAAAAGTTTCCTTTCATATCAATCTAAAAAATATTATTAAGCTTCACCAGGATTTGAACCAAGGACCTATCGCGCCCAAAACAAGAATCACACTCGGGGACAATTAAGCCACGAACGATGTAACTGAAACCTGGCTTTATGCTACGTTCTCTAAAGCAACAACTACATGTAAATTGGTATTTTTTCCGCTGTTGCAAGTACTGTTACAGAACAAGTACAAGTTACTGAAATCTCAAAATAATTTATTTTTTTGGGACTGCAAGTAGATGATAACCCTATGAGCAAAGCATTTCCAATGAGGAAATTTATAAAGACGATATTAGCAAGATTATATAATGTGAAAAATATGCACAGTACAAATTATATTGAAACAAAGTATTAACGGCGTGTAGTTACTGATGCCATAGTTGTTTTGCAATGAGTAGCAGTCAATATCAAGGATTAGAATTTGATCTCCCAAATAAAACAATGATGTCAGACAAGGTGGGACAAAAAAATTATACCAATACTCTTCAACCTTGGTTTAGATTAATGGCCAGAATTAGTCAATCAATCATTCTCAGGTACTAGGTATTGGACAAATGAGTTGAGTTTACAACAGACATATATTAACAACACACAATCTCCAACTTACTGCATGCCAATCAATGGTGATTATAAAATTAGTGCTGAAACATATACACACATCGTTTCTATAGATGACAAGCAAATGGCTTAATTTCAATTACCTTAAGGTACTTCCAGATTTTACAAGAGCACCAATAATAGTTACAACATTAACAAAAAACTTTGAAAATCTCATGAGCAAACAAGCTACAATTTCCTTATTATACTGGAATTTACACAAGCGCGTTAGATCTTTGTAAAAGGTTTCACTCCACTGAAGTCGAATTAACAGAATAGTTTTTGAAAAGAATTTTAAAATTACCAAAATAGCTTTGCAAGATACTTTCATTTTAGAAAACCTGCGAAATATTTCAAAACTTTTGTAACCTTGGTGTTTATACATGACTAGCTGCATTACCCGCCTACAGAAACAGATTCACACAGCAGCATAAGGTTTATTGAGAGTTGTCTTTCATACTGTATAACAACTCCAAATATACAGTGTACTGAAGTTGTTGCCCTGATGTACATATATACATGTATGTATGTACATATGTATATTACATACGTATATATATTGTTGCCCTGATGTACATATATACATGCATGTATGTACATAATAAATTTATTATTGTATAAATTGTCTACTGAAATTGTTGCCCTGAATATGCATACACATATACATGTCAATAATGTTGGGAATAACATTGGAAATCTGCATGTTTTTTAACAGCTAGATGCGTGTAAAATCTAGTAAATATTCTAGATTCATGTGTCTAGATTCATGCATCCATTCATAGCCGTCTAGAGTCGCAGTTGACGATCGTGTGATCGCACACTTCTGGCGCTGAGCTCCCGCCTCAGCTGACCAATCTTTACCCGCCTTGCAGTTGACAATCGCGCTCTTGCACTCGCCTTGCAATCAATCGCTTTGCACTCACACTCAATCGCCTCGCACTCGCCAACTCATTAATTCGGAAAACCGCGCCTGGAGACTCTCGCCGCACTCGGGGCAAAAAGGTCTCCTGCGCATCCCCGAGTGATGCCACGGCCCAAGCCTAGCTGTCGGGTGGTAAAGCCTAGCCTAAGTAGTAAAAAAAGTCTTTGGACAGAAAACTAATTTGATTCTTGTATTTAACATATAACAAAATTTGTAATGCAAACTTTCAAACTACATATCATGAAAGAAGTGTTTTGTGTAGTTGAAATAAATTAAGAGAAAAAACAAAAACAACTTTAAAGGTTTTCAAACTTTTTCAAACATCTACAACTTTCAAATTTCATATCATGAAAAAGAGGTTTTGTGCAGGACAACTGATTTAAAAATAAATAAATTAACTGTAAAGGTTTTTAAACCAGTGTAAATTTGAAATTTCATAACTTTCAGCGACCTATATCTTTTGATAATGTATAGTGGAACATCAGTTCTCATGGTGCTAGATTTTATCTCAGGAAATCTTAAACCTTTAAAGTGATATTCAAAAAACCCTCAAAAGTTGCAAAAAGCTTGACAACATTTATAACATGTCTGCTGTAGACATTGATACAGGTTTTTGTAATTATCATTTGTTAAATGGTGACACAACTCCGAGAAGACTTAATATTTTTGTGAGAAAATCATTTCTCACTTTGTTTCAGACAAACGACACAAAACTCTTCATAATAAATCGCAAATCTAAATTTACATGCTCAAATCTTTTCATAATAAATTGCTCAGATAAAATTATAAAAAAGGCAACTCAGAAAATGTAGGTTCTAGAAATGTACCGATAAAATTATTTATTTTAAGATTTCAATAGATTGCTCTGACAACACAGGGTGGTTGGTTGCAAAAACATCCGAGACAAGCAATAATCCCAAGCAATGGAAGGTGATACGAAAGAAACACATAGGTGAACTGAGTTGAGATAAGTGTTCCAACTTGAATAGAAATTGATATTTGAGTCGCTGAAAAAGGAGGAGTAACTCCCCCTGCATAAAACGAGTTTACTTCGAGTTTTACCAGTAATCCAAGCTACTACAACTTTTCTAACGCCTAAGGGAAAAGTTACATAGTAAACAAATAAAGAAGCATGGCTTACTTGCATATTTTAGCGCAAGTAAAGTTAAACTTTTTGAGAGCACTCTTGTGCAACTAATTTTGCAGCCTACGAAAACCAACAAACAAAACATTTAATAAAAAGCCACAGAGCAAACGTTGCAGAATAATCACAGTAACAGTGACTTAATAATTTTATTTATAATTTTCCTTTAGTATAATAAAGGACTATTATAAACAGTTTTAACTAAAAACAAGTTAAGCAGCACCAAGTCTATCAGGGGTGTAGATTAACTCGTTACGAATATAAAAGGGGTCAGCTAAATATGATCAAAATCTTTAGTTTAGCGGCGGGACTACTTTTACTAACTTTATGATCTGACAATTTATGATATCTTTCAGTTTACTTGGAGATCAAAATTGGACTTGTCCTCCCTTGGTTTGCTCGCATTTAATGACATTACATAACATTTGCTTGTTTTGGTACTAGCGTTATACTAGCCTGTTTGTGTTTTAGCATAATTGTATTTCATAAATTGTGCTGATAGAAAATATCACTGTTATCAAAAAGTCCCAGCTTTCAGCACACATACGACATACCCGTGGCCTTGCCTCTTTTTGCGTCGCTTTTGATTTCCTTTCGTTTTCAATTTTAGCCTTTCTATAACTTTTCAAACTGGCTCAGCAAGAAAACCGAATGATGCTATTTTTGCAAGTGGCTTCTCCTTTGATAAGTGGCCAACTAGAAGCCATGTAGAGAACCGCCTCGTACGCTCGTATTTCACATTTGCATCATATTTATAATCAAATATTTGTTAGAAATCTTTGTCATGCCGCAATATGCTCGTATGTTGGGAGACTCATATGACGAGGTATAGCTGTAGCATTACATATGAGTAAACCATAGAGCACCTCTTAAACTATACATCTATGAATATTTGCATGTCACAATGGGACTAAAACTCAAAAACAGGTCTGTCTTGTTACTTTCTGGATGGCTAGTCACCCTCCGTTTGTCCAGCCACCGTCTCTTTGACTAGCCATCTTGTTTATGTTCAGCTACTTGTTGTTCAACCAGTTTCACGTCTTCTGGACATGCCTAACCACCTTCTACCAATCCATTAGATGTATTAAACACTAACTTAAGCCTGGTTCCTGGTTTACCGATTGCGAGACTCCGGTGGTAACTTGCGCAGCAAAACTCTAGACTCGGCGGCAAATGTTCACATATAAGCTGCATCGCTAAACATAATCGCGTAATCAAATAAAATGTTCGCTCGTCATGCCGTTTCTATAATGGTGACCTTCACCCGTATAGCGCATTTTGGAAAGGTTTGGCCTCCAGCCGTTTGCAAAATTTGAACTGTGCTAAACTGTTGCTTTGCCGCCATCAACTACCGGCGGTCCTCGGCGTGTAGGATCTCTTTTCATTGCTAATAGCCTGTGGTGCTGTCGCCGGTGCTTTACGACATATATGAGAAACAGGCTTAAAACAATCTATATCAATAGGTAAACATAGCCTTAGCCATTGAGCCAAAGGATTGTGTTGAGTATTAAAATAGCAGCCATCAGGCCGGTCTAAACACTTCAATCAAATGCATAGTGAAGCTCAAGGGTAGACAGCTGCAGCCAAGACACACCAATGCTGGCAAGCACAGCATTGCACCAAAGAATCAAAAGGCAACTGAAAGATGACCTTGACCTTACAAAGATCCTGACACTTTACTTGGTTCAACCGTAACAAAGGTCTATTTATACTGACGCGCCCGGTGCTAAATATCAAGGTGATGGTGTTTTTGTTGACATGTGTCATCAGTGTCGCCAACAGCAGCACTCTTCATGTTAGCGGCATGAGCAGTACTGTAGGTGTTTAAATACATGATATGGAACTGTATGCTATTTTAAGCGTCTAAATGTAATTTGGCAGCCTATCAGAGCTTCTATTACAAAAGAGTGGATAATGAAATTCGCTATATTAGCTCGTAAAATTGGCTTCCTTTTCAACATGAGCAGTTCTCAAAAAACCTATATTCATTTCAATTATTTATTGCCATATCGTAATTATGACAAAATAATAAGGCAGCTTTAAGGAAATGATTATGCTTGGGAGAATACAAATAAGCACCTTCCTGACGTGTCACAGTATTCCAAAAGACAAGTCATCAGCTGACAGAAATGAATATAATCTTTCACAGCCACATATGGTAAGACTTCACTACAGGGACAACTGCAGCTGAAGAGCTAAACTGAATATCAACTGATTTCCTGTTGGCTAATGTGAAACGCTGCTCAAAAACTGAAGTATTTAGTATAACCTAACACGTTTGCTTTTTGTTAATGCATTTTTGTCAGCATGGAATTGCTTGTTCACAAATGATTTGCTGAAAAAGACATCTTGGAATCGCAATGGACAGCAATTGAATCGCTTGTTTGGACATTATTTAATCTTATTAAAAATTGTTCTTTTAAACAACCTGGCATTTTATAAGCATTGGAAAGTAAGTTTATAATTTCCAAAGTTAATCCAAAGGAAACTTTATGTCAAATTTTATTCTTCATAAACTATGGAGTATTTATGACTCGCTGTGGATGGTAGGCCTGTGTTTTCAACTGTTTTTAATGTTTGTAGTTATGCTAGGCTTTCTTACTCATCTCTAACTCCCCGTATTTCACATGATGACTAGCTAAAAAATCACCCGATGCTCCATAAATTCATTATATAAGTCCTGATGAAAGCATGATTACTTACCCTTGTTATACACGCAACATCCAGCTATGCCATTTTTAATTCCTCTAGATTTTTGTCTCTCAACATTGAATGCCGTTTTTGGGTTATAATTAGAGAACGACTGGTATTATTGAGAAGACATCAATGTATGCCAACTCTATGAAAGATTGCTTCAATTCTTTCTATTGTCGTTGACACGACCCGCTTACAGTTTACGAGTGGCTCTCACCATCACAGAGACTTGTTTTTGTGGTTAAACTCTAAGACTTAAATATGGTACACTCTCGATGCTGCAATGGTTAGTATGATCTCTGACAATAACGTTTATTTCTCCACCTGTTGGTCATACATTTGACAAACAATAGATCAAGAAGGTAAGCTGCTAACATCAGAGTATATTTAATAGTCAGAGGTATATGTCTATAATATTAATATTCACAGTAAACTACAGCTAGCTTCCTATTATTCCTGCATACTATTGACATTGAGTAAATTCTATTGAAACATATCAATAGAGTGATGCGGCTTCATGGTAGTTTTATGAAATTACTCATCATGTGTTGGCTTATATGAGCATTTAGCAAAGAATCTCACAGAAATGCAAAAACAGCAATTTTATGTCAGAATAAAATATTTCGACATCACAGATAGCATATAAAAATTTGAAAGACTGAGAGTAATATACCGTGAACCGGCAATTTGTGAGTGTCAAAACTAGCCAGAACTAATATCGGAAAGGAAATGAGGCTATAGATGAATATGAGTCTATGAGTTGACCCTATAGTAATACATGGATGAAATGTCATTTAATGAACTGTAATTTGACCTGCTGTTAGAGAGGCAATCTGCTTGACACATCTACACTGTCATTTTTTCTCTTTGAGTTCCAAACGAAAAGGTTTGATTTTATGTCGGCCATGGGGACGCCACCCTAAAAGGAATGATATGGTTCTGAGAATATAAACAGACAATGGATAAATAGAACATGCCTATAAGATACAAGACATATACGATTAAAATGAACAAGACGGGTATGAAATAAATTCTAACAATTGACCAATCAGGGGTCAACTTACAGAGCCATGACAACACTCAACTAATGAAGACTTCTATGACAGATTATATAAAGGTAAGAGTGACTAAATGTTCCTTCTAAAGTGATTTAAATAAGTCTATGATCAGAAACCGAATGCTACAAACCTACAAATAGGTATTGAACTAACCACCTTAACCCTTTGAACCCTAGACGACCTGGTCAAAATGTGCCAGTCGCCCTGGGCAATGTGTCTAACGATCTAAGGTTTTGAAACTTTATTTAAATATATCTAAATGTGTTCATAATCCAACGATATTTGGTAAAAAAAAAGTAATAAAAGACGGGCAACTGACAGCAAATGTCATCAAACAGCAAAAAACAGTCTTTCACCGTTGTGGGCTGAAACCATAAAATTCGTACGATTTGAAAAGCTCGTAAAAATAATTACACTAGCATCTTAGCCGTCGAGCACACGATCATCATTATTTCATGAATCAGAGTGAACTGGATAATTATAGTCTAGTATCATAAAATCCTGCATTTGCATCAAAATAATTTATGACCTATCACCAAACAAGTCGTATCGGTTTGTTCGCGACAGCGTTCTAATAAAATTTGTTATTGAAACAAAGAGAGTAAAGATATTTGAAATCTGTTACAAAAGGAAGCGAGTTTTCTGGTCTAACCTAGTTTGCAAGAATTAATTCGGTTGGTTAGGCTGTTACCTAGAAACAGCTTTAGTAAACAGAGCCATGTGAATGCCAGTATTTCGGCTGCTAGGGTTTCTGACACCTAGCAGCCGAAATGCTGGAAAGCTAAAAGCCTTTAGTTTTTTAGCCTAACCCATAGGAGTTAAAGGGTAAAGCTACAAGGCTTAACATAAAATGTATAGGTCTATGGTTGAAACCCTGAGGCTACAAAAATATGAATAGAATCACGTGTGCAGTACAAGCAAACGATTAACAACAGGTAATAATACTGTGACTAATACAGACAGCCGCACTTACTGTAAGTAGTAGCAGTAGTGGTGGACAGAAGCGAGTCTTCAAGTGGATTAACTAGTGATAGTCATATCTACAAATTAGTATAGAGAACAACTGTTAAAATCTCTTGTTCAAACAAGCTAATTAATGGCACAAGGTAACGGGTAACACTTGGCATTGTCCACATGTTACCACTAACTGCCAATCACCAAGAGAAGACAACTGCGACTAAAACAATCGCTCAACAATGCATGGACAAAGACCATTCACAGGTGCATACCATAATTGGGAGCATACATATATTAACACACACCATACATGCGTGCACACCATACACGTGTGTATACCATACATGCGCGCACACCATGCACGGGAGCATAGTATACAGGGGAGCATAGCATACACAGACGCATACCATTCACGGGCGCATAACATATACAAGCGTGTACTATGAACGAGTAAGTACATACCAAACATAGGCTCATACACAGGCTCATATACAGGTACATACCATACATGGGTACATACCATATACTAGTGCTGCACAATATCTTTGCATTTATATTTGATTATTTGGTCTCTAAATATATCAAATATCGAAAATTATCGAACATTGGAGTTGTCTTCTATCGATATATAGTGTTGGGCTTTAACATGAATGATATGAAAGGATATTGGTCAATATCAGTTAAAAAAGAAATTGTCACCTCTTTCAATAAGAAGAGTTGACAACTCAAGTTCTGCAAAATAAACTACGCCGATATTTTGATAAAATATCGGTTTCAATATTCATATTGAATTGAAAACTGACAAAATATAAAATCATCCACGGAAATATATTGTCACATCGAATGATATCAGTTTATCGAGCAGCACTACCGTATACAGGGTACATACCATACCCACATGTAGGCCTACCACACTCAAATATATTACAGTCATACCTCGACGTAGGTTCTTAATATATTAGAATATAATATTCAAGACACAAGTATATAATCAAGACACGAGTAAATTGACAGTATGACTGTAGAAAGTTTAACAAGAGACTAATATAATATGCCACTCAGCTATGAACAGCCCAGCTACCCAGATCAGGAATTAGTCATCATAGTTTATTTATAGAATATTGGCACACAGCCAGGACAGGTTAAAACTGGAATCATTGCAGAGATTAAGCAGATTGCTTGCTTATGGATTTCTACAGCAGATACATCAGACCACAGCCCATGACAGCCCATAGCGTTAATGTAATTAAATAGAATTTGGTTGTTGAAACCATTTCTCCTCACATTTTAAAATTGTAAAAGTAAATTTTAAATTGTAAATTGGTTTGAACACTTCTACTGCTACAACATATACAAAACGAATATGATATCAGCACAAATCCTCTGTTGAATTGACAATACATCCTTTGTTCTTGAAGTGAAACTCAAAAGAGAAGGATCATTACTGTGTTTGAAGTTTCCAATAGCATCATATCAACTCTCATAATTGATTGTCACTATGATTCCTTGATGCTGATTGGAGAGTGCACACGGGTAGAGTTGCTGTATGATAGGTGTTTCAATAGAATTCACTAGTAATCTGTTAAAAAGATGAGGAACTCTACACTAGAGATCATAGCGGAACTCGTCTGTCTTACTTAGCAGCACGCTTTCAAAATACGAACAATTAAAGGGTAGAAAATGTATAAAATGGAATATATTGTACTACATTTTGTGTTCATTATTCATAAGTACTGCCTCCATGCGCAAGCATGAACCATTTGGTGAAAATTGCGAAAAACCAAATTTGCTTGACTTGTGGGTTCATACAGTATCTATTTTACGGATTATACAAACTTGCATATTAACAGCATATATGGAAACAAAGTGTTATAAATGAATAATTATATATTTTCTTTTTCAAATTTAGCGCAGCAATGAAATAGTTATAATGCATGGTGAGAGCAACAGAAGGGTCTGTTACCAGCTGAGACATTGTGTCTGACATAACGTCTTCTCAAGCCAGCCACTGCTACTGCAACAGTGTCTATCTCTATTGGTCACTGATTAACTAGGTCAATTGGCATGCAGCCAAGAAGAGAGGTCATCTTCTTGAGGAGCTTTCTACTGTTGGATATTATAGCCTTGAGTATACACAGGACTATATTACATGGAAAAGTTAATAGTGATAAAGTAGTAAATTACTACTAAATTGTTTTCTTTACTGTGACATAATTATTAAGTAAATATTAAGTAATTATTAAGTATTCCATAAAACCTGCTGATGCCGTACCATGCAGTTCTTTGCCACACTGAAACGCTTTGCTGTACTACTGTACAACTCCAGTTGCAGTGTGCAGCCATTAGGCCTACACAAATAATTCCATGTGGCGTACCAAAGCTTGTTCCAGACATGTCGAGAGACTATTTATTGGGTTAAATGAAAAAAGTTTATATTTATTAAGTTGTTTTTTATTCGGTAGTACCTAACAGAATTTTATTTATATTCACAATATAAAATTTATTCCAGAACATTCTAGAATATTAGAGTCGGCCTATGCTAAAGTAATAACTATAATGTAAATTTTGTTTCAATACTTATCGACTTATACGTGAGATCCTTGAAAACCTGAATATACAGTTATACCTCGACACACGAATGTTTCAACCAATCAGAAATTTAAGATTCAAACGTAAGAAACGATTTTCGACTTGACTAGGATGTGGGAGGCCACTTGCGAGAATATAGCATCATTTGGCCTGATTTATCAGATCTGTTTAAAGGTTGAAAATTGGAACGTACCAAACGTGTCGCTGTCATGTCTATTTCATTACACCATTAGCCACGATGTCTGTCTTGAAGGTAAGAACTCCATACCGCATACTACTTACTGTATCATAGACTATGCTATGTACTGCTACATAACACTGTTAGTTTGTTGCATATCATAACCACTAGATAGGTAATTGTTACTTCATAGGTAGTGAAGTATAACAACAAAAGCACTTTGCTAAATACAATATGACTGTCATCATGCCTTTAGGTATTTGGGTTGAAAAGGTGGAAACATTAATTAGTATATTTTTATGTTATATCAGACAAATTGATTTGAAATACTAGGAAAATTGACATACGAGCTTGAACTTGAGATGCATCAGGCTCCCATGTTGAGGTACGACTGCATATGGTAACAATTATTCCCATATAGAGCAGCATGACATCTGACTCACCTTGACTGATGATGTTAGTTTTGACTGGATCAGGTTGTCATCTACCCCATTGTATCATCATGGTTTACAGATACTTTCTGGTGAACAGAAGGTTCTTAGATGTCTACTATAACTGTATATGTCCAGGGAGGCCATTTCTACAGACAGGAATAACACTTATGCATAAAAATAGAAAAACTACAAACTTTATTTCAGCATAAAGTAGCTATAATTTTTTAGTTTATGGTAACAAAAGTGTCGACTCTATCAAAAGTACGCGAGTGATGTTGACTAGGACAAGGCAATGCGTGATTTTCGTCAGAATCAAAGGCGTGCGACTGCTGTCAACTCAGAGCCATAAGCGCGCAATCGCCTTCGACCGCGATCGCATTTGACTCGACTGTGAAAGCGCTCGATTGCTGTCGACTCGAAGAAGAAAGCGCTATCACCATCGCCTCAAAAGCACGCAGTCGCCGCCGAATCAAATGCGAAAATGCCCATCGTCGTCGTCTCGAACGCAAAAGAGCGTGATTTCAGTTGATTCAAAAAGGAAAATGCACGATTGTTGTAGACTCATACACACAAAAGCATGTGATTGTCTCTGACTCGAATATTTTTCGTCGTCGATTTCCGATATATTCACTCTATACCCTCTCACAAAATAATAAGTAAATATTCCTCTTTCGGAATGCTTGATCAACATTTATAAGTTTTATGGTCATTTTAGACCAAAGCCATTGAAAAATTTAATTCATTTCAAGTTTGTGTCTAGAATTTTACAAGTAGCATGGACAGATGTTTAAATTTGTGACATAAAAATGGATAGACAAGCGAAAACTTTTTACGTAGCAATGAAAAAACTTGTTTCCGATCTTTTAACATTTGAGAAACACTTGAGAAATACATTTGATAAATACATGCAAAATTCTATCAATATTGGTATCAATATTAATTCTATCAATATCAACATGTAGGTTAATTTGAGAGTGTTTATAGTTGTGCAGTCCAGTCACAAACTGTAAAAATTGCAATTCTAACTGACATTTTTATTTATGAACAGAAACTAGTCTAAAGCGCAATTGTTAACTTTGTCAATGGTTAACTTAATGGGCAACTCCTGTCCTTCACCGGGTACTCTATAGGCCTATGTTATTGTGTAAATTCAATCGATGAGTGGCCCGTACCATCTAAAGCTTCATGTATGCCAGCTCATAATCAAACAATTTTTCTTTTTATATATTTCGGCTGAATGTTTCAAAAAATACGCAAGCCGCAGTTGGAACTTTTTCAATATGCTAACCTTCAATGGATTTGAGCAATCAATGAGAGCAGATCAATTCCAGTTCTAATTTTTCACACATATCAAGCTGGCATATATACTGATAACATACAAAATTTCCAACTAGTGTAGCAATTCGTGCTAAGCTGTTAGCAAATACATGCAATGCATTGGACATATTCGCAAATAGACTGCTCTAACTAGTGAATGCCTGGCACAGCCAGGTATCCACTAGTTAGAGCAGATCCAAAGCATGCTGCCTGACAATGGTAAAAATGTCAACATGTTATATATGCACTGTTGTTTCACTTCCTAGTAAACCAGGTGAATAGTATTGTTATTATTGTTGCCACTGTTGTGAAAGACTAACCGTATACAATTATTTAAATTTGGCAATTTAGCAAACAGGAAAACGCTACACCCTGCCATTTTATTAATAAAATTAGTATGCATGGTCCCAATATTTTGAGCTGACTTTTTATTTTGTAGACTCCCACATTGAAGATAAGTTCAAGGCTATCTTATACTGTCTCTTTTTATTTTAAATAAACAAGACAACAATTATTACTCTGATTGAGCTTAGAGAACTAAAAGTGTGCTGGGATTTAATAGAAGCCAAAGGGGCGAGCAATGCATGAATGACACAAACATGTTCCACAACCATATTACATCGGCACATAAGAACATTTCATGCCAAACTGGGATAAAAGAATATCTGACAGTTTCATTAGATAAATAGTTTCAGTTGCATCAATGATATACTGCCATAATCACACGTGCTGCTGCCCGTGGTGAACCAACATCAATATAATCCGTGACTAGCCTGTTTGATAAGTCTTTTACCCGGAACCGTTAGAGACATAAGACTTGAATCTGAGACTGAAACATAACTGGTTCACCTAATTTCAGCCTAATGCTGGAATTTAGGTGACCCAGTCTTAACCAAATTTTTACTTCTGAGGCACTTTCTCACGGCTCCTAGGGCTAATTACAGTGTACTATTACTATAGAGTAAGTATCGAGGAAGTATACAGCCCACACAGGAGACTGTATATCATTGGTTTCATTAAGATTACAAAAAACATAGTTTGGTATTTTGTATTATAATGCGTACAGCAATCGACGAGCATATTCTTGAGATGCCGATTGCTGTAAGTCGTGTTGCTGGTTAACTAGTGTATGTTGCAAGTCAACGGACATCCTTGCATTTCAATTTTTAAACATGGAATATTTTTAATAACGTGAGAAGCTCTTAGATCACCACTAATCTTTATGTAGATTGTTTATTAGCAATCTGATTCAAGAACTAAACACAACAGAGTGAAAATGTTACATAGTTAAATCTCACCATTGAATGCAGTTGTTTCTCCCGAATCGATAATATTCTACAGGCAGTACACAGAGATGAGCAGTTACGTTCCTACTAACAATAGTGGCAGGCTATTGTCTTGAAATCAGCAAGAAAGCTTCAGCCAATCGCATCGAGCCTACAACGGCTAGTTGCGTCCATTGAACTTAAAACCCCTGGAATGGCAATCACGTGACTTTTACGTTGATAATAATACGTAAACGTATGCGCCATATTGGAGAGCTTTTTTTTTTTTTTTTGAGCAATATTTATTGTGGTAATCAATAGTCATATTTTACAATATGTTTTCCACAAGGTACCACGGCAAGTAAACAAACTAAAAAGCGGTGTACAACAAAAAAGTAAAAAGGACTGCAAAGAAACTATAGTCTAACTAAAAAACTAGTGAATAGTCTAACTAATATAATAATATTAGAACTGAATGCATAAAATATGTAGAACACAAGCTTGAGGATTGATATGAGTATTGTTTAAACAAAAAGTGGACAAATAATAGCTCAGTGAAAATAGTATACAAATATATGACAAGTTTTCTAGTCATGAAAACAAAGTGTAATATGAAATGGTTAAAATAGGTAAGGCTAAATGGTGAATGGTATTATTGGTCAGAGGATAGTAGGTGTAGTTTGAGTTTTGTTTTAAAAGATTGCAGAGGAAGAGTTCTTAAATGAGTGAAGAGATTATTAAATGAATTTAGCAGGTTACTGCTGAGTTTGTTGTGGTTTATGGCACTAGGTAATTTGAATCTGTTTCTGGTTTTGTGACTATGGTTTATGGTTTGAAAGCTATAGCTGAGATATTTAGGGCAGTTATCGTGGAGTATTGAATGAGCAGCGAGGCAGGTGAAGTAATGTGATAGCTTAGGTAAGGGAAGAACACCGGTAATGCTTGTTATTAAGTTGGTAGATGGTAAGTGATGGTTTTTATGGGGTATGTTTAGGTCTTTGCATATAAGTCGTAAAGCTTTTTTTTGTAAAATAAATAGTGTGTTGGTATATTTTACAGGTGTTGTAGGGTAAAACACATGCAGGCCATATATAAGATAGGAATGGATAAAATTATAGTAATATAGTCTGGCAGTATCAAAGCTCATAAGATGACGAATGTTATAAAATAAACGTAGGTTAGATGATATTTTATTTGAAATGAATGAGATGTGGTCTAGCCATGATAAAGAGTCGTTGATGATGAAGCCAAGTAGTTTAGAAGTAGATTGTCTTGTTAGGGTACTGTCAAATATAGAAATTGTCAGAGGGAAATTCAATGGTGGATTTACTAAGATATAGTGAGATTTTGAAATGTTAAGAGGCATCTGATTTGCCACACACCATTGTTGGATAAGTCTTAGGTCTGAATTTATTTTAGATTGGAGGCAAGAAGGGTCAGTTTCGGATATAGAGAATGAGGTATCGTCAGCATAAGCATGAGGTGTGCTGTGGAGTGGTAATTCAAGTAGATCATTTATAAAAATTTGAAACAGTGTGGGTGCAAGAATTGAACCTTGTGGAACGCCAGTAGCTATAGGAAGAGCATCTGAGCAGATATTTTTTATCTTCACGCATTGGCGCCGTCCATTCAAATATGACCTGATGGTGTCAAGAAATTTACCAGCTATTCCTATGTTTGCTAATTTTGAAATAAGTATATTATGATTAACCATGTCAAAAGCTTTTTGAAAGTCAAGAAAAATAATGACTAAAGTATTTTTGTTTTTGACCATGTTTGACCAAGTGGAGTAAAGATGATGAATGGTAGTGATGCAGGAGTGGTTTTTTCTAAATCCTGATTGTGAGCTGCTTATAGTTTTGTTACTATCTAAGTGTATTTGAAGCGCGGTAAGTATATGCCTTTCATAAATTTTAGAAAGTATAGGAAGCACAGATATGGGTCTATAATTAGATAAATTGTTTTTATCTCCACCCTTGTGTAGTGGGGTAACTATAGCAGTTTTCCATAGTTCAGGGAAAGTTACTTCCTTAATAGTTCTATTTATGATATCTGTGAGTGGGATGATTATGAATGGCAGTGATATGCGAAGAATTCGAATTGAGATATTGTCAATACCTGTAGCTTTGTTTGAACGGATATGATGCAGTATGTTTACTACGTCGGTTGTATGTATAGGTGAAATAGTATCTGAAGCATGTGAATAGCTATGCGATTTAGGAGTCCAACTGCGTTCGTTTTCGATACTTAAATTTTTAGATATGTTGACAAAATGTTTGTTAAATGCATTACCCAATGAGCGTTCCGGGGTATCAGTTTCTGATGACATATCTGGATAAGTGTTGTTTTTGTTAGCGTTGCGTATAACTTGCCACAGCTTCTTGGTTTGCTTATCATTTGACTCTGAAATTAGGTTAGAAATATAAAGTTTCTTCTTTTTACGTATTAGATTTGTTGTGTAATTTAAATCGAATGCTAGTTCCGTTTGTAAACAAACGGTGAAAAATGACAGAAATGTACATATTGAATAGTTATTTTCCAGCTGGGTGTTAATGAAAGCTACTCCTACACAACGTTTAGAGTGCCCTGATAGAAGAAAACCTATTTATAACATATGGAGTGGGATATATCTTATGATAAGTAGATGTATAATAAATTTTCGTCAACCATGTTACTCATACAAACTGTTGTATTACAAATGCATAAACCCAGCAAATGATATATTCAGGCAAATAACAACTGTTCCATTATATTAAAATTTATATTACATATGCATAAATGCATATGGAAAAACTTAGCACATGAAGTATTTCGATAAAAACAACACATAGATATGCTGCCAAAACAGAAACTGTTTTCAAGATTTAAGTGATAATAGCTTATGAATGTATGATATGTATAATACAGTATTTGTAAAAGATGGAATGAACTACTGCAACAACTAAACGGAAATTAAAAACCGTTGTAATAGAGAATAATCAAAATAATGCAAACAAGGAAATGCAGGAATTAGTGCAATCAGATGATTAAACTTATACATACACGTTACAGAAACTGTGTAAAAGGAGATTTGTATACCACTGAATATTGAGCCAAGGTGCATCAGTTTCTTAGAACTAAATTAGATTAGGAATAATAGCACAACAAACAGCTGCAGATGAATATTACAGTGATTATATTGTTACTGGCCTTTAAAAAGTACTACTTTAGTATTGTATGCCACAAAGATGCACCTTGCAGTTTGAGTGTAGGATTTTAGCATAATGATGCTGTCGGAGATCATAAAACGACTGAATTAAGTTTTTCATCAATGACACAGTGGTTGGATATGCCATCTGCCGTATCCGTAAGGTGTTTCCCAAAGCATAACACATCACTAGACCTTACACTACTGATAAAATACACCACACAATGGAGTGGATCTGGCTTTGTATGAATACGAAAGTATTGATCTGCAACTAGCAGGATCCTGATGACATCGTCTGATGGACGCACCAATCCTCCATTGTTTTGTAGCTTGAGTAGAGTATAGAGATGTCGGTACTGGATATTTGACTTAGTGGTAACCAGCAACTGACGGCCAATGTCACGACAGCACTTTAGTTAGCTTTTGCACAATGTAGCCAGCTATATAGACTATACTGTTACCTATAACAGAAATTTGACATCTGAAATCATTGAGTTCGACAAACTGATCAACTTCTGGAGCAGCCTGTATGATGAGAATCTCGTTTTGAGCAGTAACATTACCTGTCTTACTAGCATCTGATTCTGCACCACATTTGATGATAAGTCTGCGAAGGTAGCCTTAAACTGAGTAACAGTAGGATTATTATTCCAACCCCCTAAACAAAAGCATCAATTATAACAATTACATAAAATCAACAAAAATGAATGTCTTATTCACATAAACATAGTACCCTTAATAAACAACCATACAAGTAATAAAATAAATGAAAATAAAACAGCTCAAAATGCTACCATATCGCTATATAAAATGAAAATGTAGCAATTTTCACTGGAAGTCATTCACACCCATCTTAGGCATAAAGCCTAATGGTTGACTTGCAACAAAATTCACATTACCGTTATTTGATATGAAAAGATTCACCACGTCTTACCCTGTTGTGTTGTAGGCAGGGTTGTTAAAAATTGGTAATTTTTTTTAAATCAAAAAATCGATTTCTATTGTTTTATTTGATTTTTTTTTATTTAAATCGATTTTTTTTGTTCCAAAAAGATGTTTTATGTTCTAAATTGCAAGTTATTGCTATCAATTTGGAATTTATGATTTGCAGGAGTATTATGTAGTTTTATTACAACAACTAGGAAATGAAAAAAACATTTACACAGTTAACATTTGATAAAAAGGACAGCATAATTTATGCGTTGGACATTAAATCCCAGAAACGAAGATGAAGAATCACAGAGAACAGATCACACAACAATTTTTTTTAGATAATAGCTACTTTAAGTTGAGCAACCTTGCAGCACTGTGCTTGACAATATGGTTTTAAATTTAATCATTGAAAAGTATCATTCAACATTGAAAAATATTACCTTTAAATGGCTTCAGTCGAACGTTTTAACCTGCTGTTAAAACATGGATCATTGAAATGTTCGTTGCAGATAAGTGCTCAAGGATCAGGCTTATTCACTCTTCTGCGGTTGCGATACCATTGTAAATAACGAGAGTTCTCAGTTGCTTTGTTTGGAAATCTAAAAATTAAAATGAAACTGTAGTAGTTAGTTAGCAACAGTAGTAATAACAATAGTATTATTACTCTTATCTCCTTACTGCTAGCTAGATCCAGGTACAACAATAAATAATATTATAAGCACGACAAATACTTCCTTCAAATATAAATATTTAGAAATAACCTAATGGGTTGTAGTTCCAAAATATTATTATAAAAAAAATTCAAAATTTAAATAATAAAAAACCTTCGTTCTGAAGGAAGAACATTTCACTCACTAGCTTATAAATTTATCTAATCACCGACAAAATACAGTCAAACTCGTACACTCAGTAGTGACACTGATCAACTCTCACTCACCCAGTGACTAGTGTAGTAGAACTAACTAGTGGCAGTACTAACTAGTAGTAGCACAACTATTAGTAGTCGTAGACTTGAGCAATAGTAACAGAACTAGTAGTAGAAGTGACTCACTTGTGAAATGTCATGCCTTTTCCTTTAAAAGTCCATTCTTGCGGTTTTTTGCAGTTCATGGAATAGCAATAGCACTGTGCACCTACACCCTTATCTCTCGTACATAAATTATTAGTAGCAATCTCAGTAGTCTGTTCCTTTGATTGAGCGGTGTATTCGTGACCTTCCATAGCTGTTAAATCTGAAATTAGATTTCTTTCTCACATTGAACACAATGAAATTGACTTGAACATTAACTGATAATGGCGTCGACCGGATTTCCGTACTCGCGAATGACCTCTTGCCATTCCAGGGGTTTTAAGTTCAATGGTTGCGTCCTCAAAGTATTGGAGGCGGAGACAATTCATCCCTGGTTTATTACCCAGCACTGCCTATCATACATCACGCTGAGCCCTGCTACGTCCTGATTAGTTCAAAACATCTTATTATGGCTAGGCTGAGGAATTATTCCACAGTTGGCTAGAAAGAACCAGTGATAGTTTGACCCAGCTACAACCAGCAGGACACAGAATGCAGTGACTTATTGATGTTACCAATCTGGATATAGCCTTCTGTTCGCAAATTGATATTGCAGAGGTGAGAAATGAACATAGGACATTCACAAAAACACGAATGTTTCTTGTTAAACTACCGTCACTGAAAACTATCACAATTAACTAACTTTGTGCTTATGTGAGCAAAGATAATGGCTGTTATATATTAATTTTTCTGTTTTTGTTTATAAATAGTCA
Organism: Watersipora subatra; assembly: GCF_963576615.1. NCBI lineage: Eukaryota > Metazoa > Bryozoa > Gymnolaemata > Cheilostomatida > Watersiporidae > Watersipora > Watersipora subatra. The sequence continues at coordinate 12,873,239 of NC_088712.1, forward strand.
TAGTATTATGAAATCTCTGAGCGTTTTAATCACGATTAAGTTTTATCAATTTTAATCTTGAAACATTTTGGTAATCAGATCATCTCATACATCAACAACAATTGTAAATGATAGAAAAACACTGTTATATTCTGATGAACTTTAAAAGAATTGTGTTAGTTCATTATCGCTGCCAATGTAGTCATGGCAAAGTTTATTTTAACACTCTTTTATTGAGTGCACACGACTCCAAGATGTGTATACGTAAAGCTATTCGGTAGCGCAGTTTAGACTATATTCGGACAATCAATACATCTATAACAGTTCAATAATAATCTACAACAGTTTCACATAACCTAATATAAATATTACCTAATATACCTTAATTAATCAGATTTGTAAAGATTGTAAACCAACTCCAATTGGTTGGTTGTGTTTCCATAACAACAACAAAAGATACTAGAATATTGAAACATACTTTCAAATACTTCTTGTAAACCTTTTTCGGTTTCATTGGGACTTGAACCCAGAACCTTTAGTAACCATTTAGCAAAAATAATACTCTTAAACCATCAAGCTACAAATTCTATCATTTATACCAATATTATACTGTTATTACTATATTATTGATCAGGAATTGAACCCGGGACCTCTCACACTCAAAATGAGAATCATGTCTTATACCATCAAGTTATCAATCAATGCAAGCAAGACTTTACTAACTAGTAATTTATCCAGAGAAGCAAGGCATATATTAAAACACATTTTGAGACTTTTTAACAAATGGTTGATGAGCCAAATAGGATTGGAGCCTGCAACCTATTGCACTCTAAACAAGAATCATATCTCTGGACCGTCAAACAGATAATGATGTAATCAGAAATCTTATTTATTTGTAGTCTAAAAAGCTAAAACAATATTTAAGAAAATATCAACAATTTAGAATAACTGGAAATATGATTGAAAAATGAAAAGAACTCAGCAAAACTAACAAAGACCAGAGCACAATTAAATTTTATGTAGCTATTTTATGTAGTCATAGGCTAGTCCAATTAAACTAGCTAATAGTTATGCTACTTTCTTTAAAACTTTCGATTCTCTCATCAACTCAAATTTAGCATCAGATTCAAGAACATTATAATCTATCAAAATCCCCAAGAAAGTTTCAAAAATATGATGTACCCTAAAGTTGTCAACTTGTAAAGATTGAACTCAAACCTATATAAAAAATAAGCACAAAGGGTGGAAGACTTCGTTCATGAAAAATAAGAAAGCAAAAAATAATTTGAAATCATTTTTATCAGAGTGTGTACGTACGGGTCTGTAACATTCAGTGTTTAGTCACATAGCCTACTGTATATAAAATAGTGAGAGCTTTTTTATTGGTGTACGCAGGGACAGAGTCAGGTAGCCCTTGTTGTTAGCAGAAAACTGTATGTATGCCTTGCTTCATTAAAAACCTTAGCTTAAGATCTTAATAACTAGTCCATGTTGGCAGGCTATGATAACTAAGTAGCTGTTCTGTTAGAAAAGCCTTTTATGTATACAGGAAATGTTTTGAGGGCATTCATTCATGTATCATTATTTAATTGATAGAGTAATTACCGTGTCATAAATTAAGGATATCTTAAAGAAATTTAACATAGTCACCTAAAAGCATTTCTACTTAAAAATGTCCAAGTACAAAAAGCCAAATGAGGTTTTCCAAGAGTTTTGACAACAATTCAAGGGTGGCACAACTCCTCACCAGTTCAATTGCCAAATATTCCGCAAGGTCTGTAAACACCTTTACAATTTTTCACAGAAATAATATTGAGTTATGAGCCCCGAAGTCTTAGTTGTCAGAGAATGTCAGCAAATGGTCTCCTGTTCTACTTACACAATAACACATAAGGAAACAAGTCAAAAAGATCACAGAATCTGATCCCATGTTTTAAAAATATCTCAAGTTATACGAGGTCACGAGTTCAAATCCTTTGCAATGCAATATTCTTTTTAACATCCAACTGTAGATTCAGACGGAGAACCCGATGGAAACACAGACGCACCTTCAATTATACTAATGATTGAACATATAAATAGGCAGGTTCAGTGATACATAAAATATATAATAAAGATAACGATATAAAACAGCTACCATTACCAAATATTAAGACTATCAAGGCTGAATCAAAACTGAATTAAAAGAAATGGCACTGGAAATGCTAGAACTGGCATCAGCGTTGCAATGAGTGGTATGCAGACAACATGGGATTGTTAAAAACACGCTTAACCTTTTGTATGTGAATTTTATATGATCAAATCTATTTCGACATTTCAAAGTAGTCAAATTACTTAAAATTTAACCACTTTAAAATTACTTTTAAAATCAAAATTTCTTCAACAAATTATTAAAACTTTCTTAAACTTTAAAGCATAAAAAATAGCTAATAATTATATTACATTTAAATCATAAGGAGACTTTTTTTAACTTTAAAAAGATTAACAAAAAATTGAAACAAAATTTTTAATTTGTTTTAAAAAAACTTGTTTAATCTTTAAATACTCGCTTTAAGTAATTGGTTTTATAAAACAACCTATTTTTGAATTGCATTATAAACCCAACCATATCAGTTTTAACCCTACTCACTAACAATTAGCCAGCCAATCATTGCAACTGGGCCAGAGCAAACATCAAGCAGCCCTAATGCAAAACACTCAGGATACGATTACCCGGTCGTACAAAACTAACTACAACTTTCTTTGAATATTTTTAGAAGCATCAGCTAACTAGCTATTATCTGCGTTGCATCAGCATTTGCAGTGCACCAGAAAGTATCCTCAATAAGTGATGAAGTAGTCAATTTTCCACATTGCATCAATTTGGCTGGTTTTCTTCTAGCAGTCTCTGCACCGGCAAGAAATAATACGGAATAATTAATGAATCCAAAAATAAATATATTCTGTTGCAATACAGATTCTCAAAAGACTTCAGACCTATTTTGTACCCAGGAGTTGACGCTCAACAAAAGTAGAAGTATTTTAAACACCTATCAAAAGCAAAAAAGCAAAGCGAGTGAACAACTCCAAACTGTATTTTTTTAGACTGATCAAACTGATGAGACTGACAACTCCTAATAATGATTTTTTGCACCAGCGATATTAGTTAATGCTCTAGTTATTACATTTATAATTAGTCATTGACAGTGTCACTACTGGTTACCCCTGTACTCTGTGTTTAGCTAACATGAAAAAATGTACTGAGCCTCTAAATATATTAGCTTTCAGTAAACATTTGAATTATTCTCCTGGTGAAAACTTCCTTTTTTACATACACGTAAGATTGTTTGAAATAGTAGATAACTCAAAACCATACTTTTTTATTACAGTAAAACATTTTAATAATTTCATTTTGAAAATTGTTTGCCAATGTAGGCAACTCTGGCTCATTGATGCAAGTTGCCATGAGCGAGCAGGTGTTGAAAAAACAAATTACTGCTTGCCTTTTTCAAAAGAACAAATATGTAAGAATTATATAATAGTTTCAAACACTGTAACATTATTACTTCAAAAAAGTATTACCAGCACATAATTAGGGAGAAACCTGGGATAATTGGTTAGCAGTTGTTATTGAGGCAGTCTTCAATTGAATGGACTATAATGTCAACCCACAAATAAGACAATGACATCAGACGAACTTGGAGACACAAAAGATTAAAAGTTACATTGTGACTCTCTAACTTCAAGTTCGTTCGATAGCCAGAAGTATCTAAACATTATCCGGAGCTAAGTGTTGGACCTACGAGTGTTGTTCATAAAGTCTACTGTCGGATTCCTCACACATTTGTGGATACCTTTGGATTTCAGTGACAAATATTAGAAGTTTTTAGAAGGAATGCAGTAGTTTAACCTTGTATGTGGTTCGCAGTGATAAATGTTGAACAACATTGATGAGCTATGTAAGACATTAAAATCAATTATGTATGAAATCTTGTGTCATTAATTTCAAAGGTTACTTTCAATGATTATTACAGGCAGTATTTGGCAGCGAGCTTTCATGCCCTACCAGTATCTACTTTAATTTGTAAAATGAATGTCATTTTAAAAAGACTCGGGATATGTAATTCGCCTACCACAGTGATATGCCTAGGTGAGCTACAAAATGTTCCATATTAAATAAATTATATTGAGAGGTACAATGTCTGATTGCAATATAATATAGCAACTTATTTTAGAGAAATTCCTTGAAGATTTGAAAATATCGGGCTCATTGATGAAGCTGGTCAGGAAGAAACATGCATTGGAAATGCAAACTTCTGCTTGCATTTTTACAAAATAGCATGAATGTCAGAGATTAAGGATAGCTTTAGAGATTATAACACAATTGCTTCATAAAGTATTACTAGCACACAACTAGTGAGATGTTTGCCATAATTACTTGGCAGTTATTCTTGAGTGAGTAGTCCATCGATCGGATTATAATTTTAACTGAAAATAAGCCAATAACATCAAGCGAGTTGGAAGACACCACGAAATAAATTTAAACCGGGACTCATTAGTTTTAACTTTGTTAAATTACAAAAAATAATCAAATATTTAATAAACATTTGCAGGTGCTAGGTATAGGAGATATGAGTTTAGTTTACCACAAAGTGTTTTAGCAACATACAATCTTTAGCTTAGGGCAATCAAGGCTGATCATGAAAGTAGCTCAGCCACATATACACACCTTTGTATTTATGAATAAGAAGCAGAGGTCTGACCTATTAATATCTGCTGTCTAATAGTTTATAGTTGTATGCTGTCTATAGTTTCATGATTGTCATTTTAAAATAGCAATCATCATGTGTGAGCGCAAAGTTTCGCAGGTAAATGGCAAACACGAATCGTTTCCAATATTGTAATGCCTCACAGGTACTGAATAGTGTTTGACTGCATATGTGGTATAAAACCCCCTTAAAGGTAGTGACAATGTGTTTCAACATACCCCCAAGCAAACAGGAAAGCATTCAATGATAGCACCAGTTGCAGCCAAATCAGTAGATTTCTTCAAAGAATGCCATTAATCTTACTTCATTGAGTTTCAGCTATTTTGTAAGCATTACAACAGCCTGTGAATAATAAAGCGGGAACAGTCAAATCCATACTCACAGTCATTTCATCAAACAAACTTCCTAAATGCAATGACTGTGGTGGATACTGACTCTATAGTGAAATAAATCTGTAATATTCAACTTGCAAAGTTTTCAAATATTTCAGATTTTTTGACAGAAATTGATGAGGCTGGTAAAATATGAAAAATAAACTAAAAAATACAAATTTAATTCAAATTTATTCCTTAACTAACTTGAAATAAGTTTAATGGAAAGTTAATCTAAAGTTGCAAAGTAATGCTGAGTATTCATCTGTATTCAGTTGAAGCAATCAAACATGGCTTCATAGAAAGTCAGTAAATTATTTTTGTAAACCAATTTCTGCACCCAAAACCAGACTCATACCCTAGACCATCAAGCTTCGCATTAACAATTTTAATCAAAGATAATCTGAAAAGTTGGCCAGAGAGAATCAGTGATGGTTTGACCCAGCTACAACCTGCAGAACACTGAATGCATTGACTTATCAATAGTAGCAATCAGGATATAGCCCCCTGTTCACAAACTAATATTGCAGCATTAAGAAATAAATACAGGACACCGTCACAAAAACACAAATGATCCTTGTTAAGTTACCGCCACTGAAAACAATCACAATTATTTAACCTTGTGTCTATGTGAGCAGAGATAATAGCTACTAATTATTTATTTTTCTGTTTCCATTTATAAATAGTCACATTATTATTAAATCTCTGAGCGTTTTAATCGCAATCAATTTTTATCAGTTTTAATCTTGAAACATTTTGGTAATCAGATCATCTCATACATCAACAACAATTGTAAATGAGAGAAAAATACTGTTTTATTCTGATGAAATCTAAAAAATTGCGTAAGTTCATTATCATTGCCAATGTAGTCATGGCAAAGTTTATTTTAACCCTCTTTTACTGAGTGCACACGACTCCAAAATGTGTAAATGTAAAGCTATTCGGTAGCACAATTTAGACTAAATTTGGACAATTAATATTACAGTTCAATAATGACTTACAACAGTTTCACATAACCTAATATAAATATTTGTAGAGTGCTATACCCTTAATATTATCAATAATATATTCAAAAGATTGGATTGGGAACATTGTACAATTCAAACACCATCAACGGTTAATGACTCTCTGAGACAATCAGAGTTTTTCATGTGCCCCTTGATAAAGCTTACTTGCCAAACACCCCTTTCTCAAATCATCAAGCCTTAATTAATCGGAATTCTAAAGTGTGTAAACCAACTCCAATTGGTTGGTTGTGTTTCCATAGCAACAACAAAAAATACTTGAATATTGAAACATACTTTCAAATATTTCTTATAAAACTTTTTTGGTTTCATTGGGACTTGAACTCAGGACCTTTAGTAACCATGTAGCAAAAATAATACTCTTAAACCATCAAGCTACAAATCTATCATTTATACCAATATTATACTGTTATTACTATATTATTGATGAGGAGTTGAACCCAGGACCTTTCACACTCAAAATGAAAATCATGTCTTATACCATCAAGTTATCAATTAATGCAAGCAAGACTTCACTAACTAGTAATTCCTCCAGAGAAGCAAGGCATATATTAAAACACATTTTGAGACTTTTTAACAAATGGTTGATGAGCCAAATAGGATTGGAGCCTGCAACCTCTTGCACTCTAAACAAAAATCATATATCTGGACGATCAAATAGATAATGATGTAATCAAAATTATGATTTATTTGTAGTCTAAAAAGCAAAACAATTTTTAATAAAATATCAACAATTTAGAATAACTGGAAATATGATTAAAAAGTGAAAAGAACTCAGCAAAACTAACAAAGACCAGAGCACAATTAAGTTTTATGTAGCTATTTTATGTAGTCATAGGCCAGTCCAATTAAACTAGCTAATAGTTATGCTACTTTCTTTAATACTTTCAATTCTCCCAACAACTCAAATTTACCATCAGATTCAAAAACATTATAATCTATCAAAATCCCCCTAGAAAGTTTCAAAAAGATGATGTACCCTAAAGTTGTCAACTTGTAAAGATTGAACTCATACCTATATAAAAAATAAGCACAAAGGGTGGAGGACTTCGTTCATGAAAAATAAGAAAGCAAAAAATAATTTGAAATCATTTTTATCAGAGTGTGTACGTACGTGTCTGTAACATTCAGTGTTTAGTCACATAGCCTACTGAATATAAAATAGTGGGAGCTTTTTTATTGGTGTACGCAGGGACAGAATCAAATAGCCCTTGTTGTTAGCAGATAAGTGTATGTATGTCTTGCTTCATTAAAAACCTTAGCCTAGGATCTTAATAAATAGTCAATGTTGGCAGGCTATGATAGCTGAGTAGCTGTTCTGTTAGAAAAGCCTTTAATGTATACAGGAAATGTTTTGAGGGCATTGATTCATGTACCATTATTTAATTGATAGAGTAATTACTGTGTCAGAAATTAAAGATATCTTAAAAAAATTTAACATAGTCTCGTCAAAAAGTATAAAAAGTAATTCTTTTCAGTTATATCCGATTCCAATTCAAAACAGACATGAAACATGTAATTAATTTTTTGTACAAATATGAGTAACTGAATGAAGATAATAGTCTTGAAATGATTGTTAGTTTGACATTTTGGGGGAACCCAGTCTTAATACAGCTTGACCGGCTTGACCAAGATTCAAACCCAGGACCTCTTACATTCAAAGCTAGAAATGTACCAAGACTCCTAGTGCTATGAAAAATAATAAAAAAAACTGTAATATTTTGTTAGTGTTTCCAAAGCAACAAGAAAGCATATTAAAAGTTTCCTTTCATATCAATCTAAAAAATATTATTCAGCTTCACCAGGATTTGAACCAAAGACCTCTCGCACCCGAAACGAGAATCACACCCAGAGACAAAGAAGCCACGAACGATGCAACTGAAACCTGGCTTCTTGCTACGTTCTCTAAAGTAACAACTAAATTGTTTTTTCTACTGTTGCATGTAGTGATGCTTCACATTGGGGGTAACTGAAATCTCAAAACAATTGAGTTTTTTCTGACCGCTAGTAGATGATAAACCTATGAGCAAAGCATTACCAGTGCGTTGTTATGCATTTCCAATGCAATTCCAATGCATTTCCAACGCGTAAGAACAATAGACATAGTTTTAGTAATTGCATGAAGCATATTTGTGAAAATATTTCGACGAATAAGGTTGCAAGAAAGTGTAAACATCACATTTGAGCCGTTTTGAAAGGGAATCCAAACAACGGCGGTCTCGTGTGGCTGCGATTTTCTGTTCGTTTTTTAGCTTTTAAGAGCTTGTATTTACTTTTCCACACATTTGGCACCTACAACACACCAGAGTAAGACATGGTGAATCTTTTGATACCAAATAACTGTAATGTGAATTTTGTTGCAAGTCAACCTTTAAGGTGCTTCCAGAGTTTGCATGTGCACAAATAATAGTTACAACATTAACAAACAATACTTTGAAAATCTCATGAAAAAACCAGCTACAATTTCCTTATTATTTTGGAATTTACGCAAGCGCATTAGATTTTTGTAAAATATTTCAGTTCACTGAAATCAATTTAATAAATTAGCTTTTGAAAAGAATTTAAAAATGACCAAAGTAGCTTTGCAATATATTTTCATTCTAGAAGTCTGCAAAATATTTCAAAACTTTTATGATCTTAATGGTTATTGATTATTAGTAGCAGCGCTCCTAAGATTACCAAGTTGTAGAAAACTCAAGTGAATTGCCGCATAGGCAAGTCTTACAAGTGAATTGTCACAGGCTTACGTTGGATATGAAATCATGATATCTAATTTTCACCAAGAACTGCCATTGAAGCTCTTAATAAACGCTGTGAGACATTGAAACCTAAAGCATTTCTAATTAAAAATGCCTAAGTACAAAAAGCCAAATGAGGTTTTCCAATGGTTTTGACAACAATTCAAGGGTGGCACAACTCCTCCCCAGTTTAATTGCCAAATATTCTGCAAGGTCTGTCAACAACTTTACAATTTTTCACAGAAATAATAGTGAATTACGAGCCCCAAAGTCTTAGTTGTCAGAGATTGTCAGCTAGTGGTCCCCTGTTCTACTTACACATTTACACATAAGTCTAAAAGAGCTCAGAATCTGATCCCATGTTTTAAGTATATCCCAAGTTATACGAGGTCACGAGTTCAAATCCTTTCCAATGCAATATTATTTTTTACATCTAACTGTAGATGCAGATGGAGAACCCGATGGAAACACAGACACATCTTCAATTATACTAATGATTGAACATGTAAATAGTCAGGTTCAGTGATACATAAAATATATAATAAAGATAACGATATAAAACAGCTACCATTACCAAATGTTAAGACTATCAAGGCTAAATCAAACCTGAATTAAAAGAAATGGCACTGGAAATGCTAGGACTGGCATCAGCCTTGCAATGAGTGGTATGCAGACAACATGGGATTGTTAAAAACACGCTTAACCTTTTGTATAAGAATTTTATATAATCAACTCTATTTCGACATTTCAAATTAGTCAAATTACTTAAAATTTAACTACTTTAAAATTACTTTTAAAATCAAAATTTCTTTAACAAACTATTAAAACTTTCTTAAACTTTAAAACATAAAAAATAGCTAAGAATTATATTACAGTTGAATCATAAGGAAACTTTTTTTAACTTTAAAAAGATTAACAAAAAATTGAAACAAAATTTTTAATTTGTTTTAAAAAAACTTGTTTAATCTTTAAATACTCGCTTTATGTAATTAGTTTTATAAAACAAACTAATTTTTAATTGCATTCTAAACACAACAATATCAGTTTTAACCCTACTCACTAACAATTAGCCAGCCAATCATTGCAACTGGGCCAGAGCAAACATCAAGTAGCCCTAATACAAAACACTCAGGATACGATTACCCGGTCATACAAAACTAACTACAACTTTCTTTGAATGTTTTTATAAGCATCAACTAACTAGCTATTATCTGCATTGCATCAGCATTTACAGCGCATCAGAAAGTATCCTCAATAAGTGATGAAGTAGTCAATTTTCCACATTGCATCATGTTGGCTGGTTTTCTTCTAGCAGTCTCTGCACCGGCAAGAAATAATACGGAATAATTAATGAATCCAAAAATAATTATATTCTGTTGCAATACAGACTCTTTAAAGACTGCAGACTTATTTTGTACCCAGGAGTTGACGCTCAACAAAAGTGGAATTATTTTAAACACCTATCACAAGCAGAAAAACAAAGCGAGTGAACAACTCCAAACTGTATTTTGTTCAGACTGATTAAACTGATGAGACTGACAACTTCTAATAATGTTTTTTTGCACCAGAAATATTAGTTAATCTATGATGGGTTATAAAAAAAACTGTCAATGAACACTTACCTTGCAGATTGTCATAGCAGCCCATCGTAATACGTTTAGCATAAAAAGTGGGGATTCAGCCAATATGTCGAAGCAGGGAATACACCATCTGTTGGCCTACATCTGTTTCAACCTCTGTTGAAATTCATTGTACGATAACAAGTAGATGAGAGCGTTAGAAAGGAAAACTCAACATATTAGTACATAGTTATACTAGCCAAACTGCTCTAGTTATTATATTTATAATAAGTCATGGACAGTGTCATTACTGGTTACCCCTGTACTCTGTGTTTAGCTAACATGAAAAAATGTACTAATCCTCCAAATAAGCTTTCAGTAAACATTTGAATTATTCTCCTGGTAAAAACTTCCTTTTTTACATACATGTACATGCAAGATTGTTTGAAATAGTAGATAACTCAAAACCATACTTTTTTATATCAGCAAAACATTTTAATAATTTCCTTTTGAAAATTGTTTGCCAATGCAGGAAACTCTGGCTCATTAATGCAAGTTGCCATGAGCGAGCAGGTGTTGAAAAAACAAATTACTGCTTGCCTTTTTCTAAAGAACAAATATGTAAGAACCATATAATAGTTTCAAACACTGTAAGATAATTACTTCAAAAAAGTATTACCAGCACCTAATTATGGAGAAACTTGTGATAATTGGTTAGCAGTTGTTATTGAGGCAGTCTTCAATTGAATGGACTATAATGTTAACCCACAAATAAGACAATGACATCAGACGACGTTGGAGACACAAAGAATTAAAAGTTACATTGTGACTCTCTAACTTCAAGTTCGTTCGATAGCCAGAAATATCTAAACATTATCCGGAGCTAAGTGTTGGACCTACGAGTGTTGTTCATAAAGTCTGCTGTCGAATTCCTCATACATTTGTGGATACCTTTGGATTTCAGTGACAAATATTAAAAGTTTTTAGAAGGAATGCAGTAGTTTAACCTTGTATTTGAATTAAAATGATAATTGTTAAACAACAGAGTTGAGCTATGTAAAACATTAAAATCAATTATGCATGAAATCTTGTGTCATTAATTTCAAAAGTTACTTTCAATGATTATTACAGACAGTATTTCGTGGTGAGCTTGCATGTCCTACCAGTATCAACTTTATTTTGTAAAATGAATGTCATTATAAAAAGACTTGGGATATGTAATTCGCCTACCACAGTGATATGCCTAAGTGAGCTACAAAATGTTGGTGTTGGACCTACGAGCTGTTCATAAAGTGATATTCAAAAAACCCTCAAAAGTTGCAAAAAGCTTGACAACATTTAAATGTGTCTTCTGCAGACATTGATACAGGTTTTTGTAGCTATCATTTGTTAAATGGTGACACAACTCCGAGAAGACTTAACATTTTTGTGAAAAAATCCTTTCTCACTTTGTTTCAGACAAACGAAACATAAATCTTCATAATAAATCGCAAATCTAAATTTACATGCACAAATCTCTTCATAATAAATTGCTCAGCTAAAATTATAAAAAGGCAACACAGAAAATGTATAATTTTTCTTTAGTATATTAAAGGACTATTATAAACAGTTTTAACTAGAAGTAAGGTAAGTAGCACCAAGTCTATCAATGGTGTAGATTAACTCGTTACGAATATAAAAGGGGTCAGCTAAATATGATCAAAAAACTTTAGTCTAGCGGCAGGACTACTTTTACTAACTTTATCATCTGACAATTTATGATATCTTTCAGTTTACTTGGAGATCAAAGTTGGACTTGTCCTCCCTTGGTTTGCTTGCATTTAATAACATTACATAACATTTGCTTGTTTTGGTACTAGCGTTATATTTGCTTGTTTGTGTTTTAGCATAATTGTATTTCATAAATTGTGCTGATAGAAAATATCACTGTTTTCAATTTTAGCCTTTTTATAACTTTTCAAACTGGCTCAGCGAGAAAACCGAATGATGCTATTTTTGCAAGTGGCTTCTCCTTTGATAAGTGGCCAACTAGAAGCCATGTAGAGAACCGCCTCGTACGCTCGTATTTCACATTTGCATCATATTTATAATCAAATATTTGTTAGAAATCTTTGTCATGCCGCAATATGCTCGTATGTTGGGAGACTCATATGACGAGGTATAACTGTAGCATTACACACGAGTAAACCATAGAGCAACCTTTAAACTATACATCTATGAATATTTGCATGTCACAATGGGACTAACGCTTAAAAACAGGGGCAAAAGCTTAAGAAAGTTCAAAAATTTTATAATTCTAATCGGACTTTATATATTGAATGATTGATGATTTCCCTGCAAAATAGGTTGAAAATTGCATGAACCTATAAAATATTGAGAAGCACTCACACTCCCCATCTCTCTGCGTGTCTTGTAATCCGGATGGTTAGTCACCCTCCGCTTGTCCAGCCACTGTCTCCTTGACTAGCCATCTTGTTCATGTTCAACCACTTGTTGTTCAACCAGTTTCACCTCTTCCTGGCAAACAACCACCTTCTACCAATTCAATTGCAGTACTAAACACTAACTTGGACAGCCTATATATCAATAAGACAATATGGCTTTAACCATTGGGCCAAAGAATTAAATGTTGAGTATTTAATTAGCAACCATTAGGCCAGGATACACCCAAAGATATTGCATCATAAACCTTAAGTGGTAGACAGCTGCAGTCAGTACACACCAATGCTAGTAAGCGCAGCATCGCACCAAAGAATCAAAGACAAAAGATTAAAAAATCTGTAATGTAAATTAATGGCGCCTTTCAACACCAGAGAAAAGTTGAGAAAAATAAAAGCAAAACTAGCTTTTATGTGTCTACTGCAGATATTAACGTACGTTTTTGTGAACCTTGATTGGTAACATTGATTACACAACTCCAAGAAGACATACAAGTATTGTAGTACAAATCATCTGTTGCTTTTTATTTTAGACAAACACTACATAACTGTTTGTAGTACTTCACAGACTTGAACCTATAAGAAAAAGCAACTCCTTTCGAAATGTCTGGGATATAATTTAATGAGCCTACCACAATGTAAATTATAAAGTCAAAACAATTAAAATAACCTTTATTTTAATAAATTTAAAACAAACTGCAAATCACTAGCGAGAAAGTTTGATTATTTTTAATGTTTAATAAACTTCATGAATTCAATAGGTGAAACTTACCTTTTAAACTAGGTTGAAACTTACATAAACCTATCAGATATTGAGAAGCACTCACACACTCCATGTCTCTGTGTGTCTTGTTACTTTCTGGATGGCTAGTCACCCTCCGCTTGTACAGCCACTGTTTCCTTGACTAGCCATCTTGTTCATGTTCAGCTACTTGTTGTTCAACCAGTTTCACGTCTTCTGGACATGCCTAACCACCTTCTACCAATCCATTAGAAGTATTAAACACTAACTTAAGCCTGGTTCCTGGTTTACCGATTGCGAGACTCCGGTGGTAACTTGCGCAGCAAAACTCTAGACTCGGCGGCAAATGTTCACATGTAAGCTGCATCGCTAAACATAATCGCGTAATCAAATAACATGTTCGCTCGTCATGCCGTTTCTATAATGGTGACCTTCACCCGTATAGTACATTTAGGAAAGGTTTGGCCTCCAGCAAAATTTGAACAGTGCTAAACTGTTGCTTTGCTGCCATCAACTACCGGCGGTCTTCGGCGTGTAGGATCTCTTTTCTTTGCTAATAGCCTGCGGCGCTGTCGCCGGTGCTTTACGACATATATGAGAAACAGGCTTAAAACAATCTATATCAATAGGTAAACATAGCCTTAGCCATTGAGCCAAAGGATTGTGTTGAGTATTAAAATAGCAGCCATCAGGCCGGTCTAATCACTTCAATCAAATGCATAGTGAAGCTCAAGGGGTAGACAGCTGCAGCCAATGCTGGCAAGCACAGTATTGCACCAAAGAATCAAAAGGCAACTGAAAGATGACCTTGACCTTACAAAGATCCTGACACTTTACTTGGTTCAACCGTAACAAAGGTCTATTTATACTGACGCGCCCGGTGCTAAATATCAAGGTGATGGTGTTTTTGTTGACATGTGTCATAAGTGTGACCAACAGCAGCACTCTTCATGTTAGCAGCATGAGCAGTACTGTAAGTGTTTAAATACATGATATGAAACAGTATGCTATTTTAAGCGTCTAAATGTAATTTGGCAGCCTATCAGAGCTTCTATTACAAAAGAGTGGATAATGAAATTCGCTATATTAGCTCGTACTATTGGCTTCCTATTCAACATGAGCAGTTCTCAAAAACATATATTCATTTTAATTATTTATTGCATATCGTAATTATGACAAAATGATAAGGCAGCTTTAAGAAAATGATTATGCTTGGGAGAATACAAATAAGCACCTTCCTGACGTGTCACAGTATTCCAAAAGACAAGTCACTAGCTGACAGAAATGAATATAATCTTTCACAGCCACATATGGTAAGACTTCACTACAGGGACAACTGCAGCTGAAGAGCTAAACTGAATATCAACTGATTTCCTGTTGGCTAATGTGAAACGCTGCTCAAAAACTGAAGAATTTAGTAAAACCTAACACGTTTGCTTTTTGTTAATGCATTTTTGTCAGCATGGAATTGCTTGTTCACAAATGATTTGCTGAAAAAGACATCTTGGAATCGCAATGGACAGCAATTGAATCGCTTGTTTGGACATTATTTAATCTTATTAAAAATTGTTGTTTTAAACAACCTGGCATTTTATAAGCATTGGAAAGTAATTTTATAATTTCAAAAGTTAATACAAAGGAAACTTTAGGTCAAATTTTATTCTTCATAAACTATGGAGTATTTATGACGCGCTGTGGATAGTAGGCCTGTGTTTTCAACTGTTTTTACTGTTTGTAGTTATGCTAGGCTTTCTTACTCATCTCTAACTCCCCGTATCTCACCTGATGACTAGCTAAAAGATCACGTGATGCTCCATAAATTCATTATATAAGTCCTGGTGAAAGCATGATTACTTACCCTTGTTATACACGCAACATCCAGCTATGCCATTTTTATTTCCTCTAGATTTTTGTCTCTTAACATTGAATGCCGTTTTTGGGTTATAATTAGAGAACGACTGGTATTATTGAGAAGACATCAATGCATGCCAACTCTATGAAGGATTGCTTCAATTCTTTCTATTGTCATTGACACGACCCGCTTACAATTTACGAGTGGCTCTCACCATCACAGAGACTTGTTTTTTGTGGTTAAACTCTAAGACTTAAATACGGTACGCTCTCGATGCTGCAATGGTTAGTACGATCTCTGACAATAATGTTTATTTCTCCACCTGTTCGTCATACATTTGACAAACAATAGATCAAGAAGGTAAGCTGCTAACATCAGAGTATATTTAATAGTTAGAGGTATATGTCTATAATATCGATATTCATAGTAAACTACAGCCAGTTTCCTATTATTCCTGCATACTATTGACATTGAGTAAATTCTATTGAAACATATCAATAGAGTGATGCGGCTTCATGGTAGTTTTATGAAATTACTCATCATGTGTCCGCCTATATGAGCATTTAGCAAAGAATCTCACAGAAATGCAAAAACAGCAATTTCATGTCAGAATAAAATATTCCGACATCACAGAGAGCATATAAAAATTTGAAAGACTGAGAGTAATATACCGTAAACCGGCAATTTGTGAGTGTCAAAACTAGCCAGAACTAATATCGGAAAGGAAATGAGGCTATAGATGAATAGGAGTCTATGAGTTGACCCTATAGTAATACATGGATGAAATGTCATTTAATGAACTGTAATTTGACCTGCTGTTAGAGAGGCAATCTGCTTGTCACATCTACACTGTCATTTTTTCTCTTTGAGTTCCAAACGAAAAGGTTTGATTTTATGTCGGCCATGGGGACGCCACCCTAAAAGGAATGATATGGTTCTGAGAATATAAACAGACAATGGATAAGTAGAACATGCCTATAAGATACAAGACATATACGATTAAAATGAACAAGACGGGTATGAAACAAATTCTAACAATTGACCAATCAGGGGTCAACTTACAGAGCCATGACAACACTCAACTAATCAAGACCTCTATGACGGAATATATAAAGGTGAGAGTGACTAAATGTTGCTTCTAAAGTGATTTAAATAAGTCTATGATCAAAAACCGAATGCTACAAACCTACAAAAAGGTATTGAACTAACCTCCTCAACCCTTTGAACCCTAGACGACCTAGTCAAACTGTGCCAGTCGCCCTGGGCAATGTGTCTAACGATCTAAGGTTTTGAAACTTTATTTAAATATATCTAAATGTGTTCATAATCCAACGATATTTCGTAAAAAAAGTAATAAAAGACGGGCAACTGACAGCAAATGTCATCAAACAACAAAAAACGGTCTTTCACCGTTGTGGGCTGAAACCATAAACTTCGTACGATTTGAAAAGCTCGTAAAAATAATTACACTAGCATTTTAGCCGTCGAGCACACGATCATCATCATTTCATGAATCAGAGTGAACTGGATAATTATAGTCTAGTATCATAAAATCCTGCATTTGCTTCAAAATAATTTATGACCTATCACCAAACAAGTCGTATCGGTTTGTTTGCGACAGCGTTCTAATAAAATTTGTTATTGAAACAAAGAGAGTAAAGATATTTGAAATCTGTTACAAAAGGAAGCGAATTTTCTGGTCTAACCTAGTTTGCAAGAATTAATTTGGTTGGTTAGGCTGTTACCTAGAAACAGCTTTAGTAAACAGAGCCATGTGAATGCCAGTATTTCGGCTGCTAGGGTTTCTGACACCTAGCAGCCGAAATGCTGGAAAGCTAAAAGCCTTTGAGTTTTTTAGCTTAACCCATAGGAGACAAAGGGTAAAGCTACAAGGCTTAACATAAAATGTATAGGTCTATGGTTAAAACCCTGAGGCTACAAAAATATGAATAGAATCAAGTGTGCAGTACAAGCATACGTTAACAACATGCAATACTACTGTGCCTAATACAGACAGCCATATTTACTGCAAGTAGTAGTAGTAGTGGGGGACAGAAGCGAGTCTTCAAGTGGATTAACTAGTGATAGTCATATCTACAAATTAGTACAGAGAACAACAGTTAAAATCTCATGTTCCAACAAACTAATCAATGGCACAAGGTAACAGGTAACACTTGGCATTGTCCACCCGTTAACACTAACTGCCAATCCCCAAGAGAAGACAACTGCGACTAAGACAATCGCTCAACAATGCATGGACGAAGACCATTCACGGGTGCATACCATAATTGGGAGCATACATATATTAATACACACCATACACGCGCGCACACCATACACGTGTGTATACCATACATGCGCGCACACCACACATGGGAGCATAGTATACAGGGGAACATACCATACACAGACGCATACCATTCACGGGTGCATAACATATACAAGCATGTACTATGAACGAGTGAGTACATACCAAACATAGGCTCATACACAGGCTCATATACAGGTACATACCATACATGGGTACATACCATATACTAGTGCTGCACAATATCTTTGCATTTATATTTGATTATTTGGTCTCTAAATATATCAAATATCGAACATTGGAGTTGTCTTCTATCGATATATAGTGATAGGCTTTCACATGAACGATATGAAAGGATATTGGTCAATATCAGTTAAAAAAGAAAGTGTCCCCTCTTTCAATAAGAAGAGTTGACAACTCAAGTTCTGCAAATTAAACTACGCCGATATTTTGATAAAATATCGGTTTCAATATTCATATTGAATTGAAAACTGACAAAATATAAAATCATCCACGAAAATATATCGTCACATCGAATGATATCGGTTTATCGAGCAGCACTACCGTATACGGGGTACATACCATACCCACATGTAGGCCTACCACACTCAAATATATTACAGTCATACTTCGACATAGGTGCTTAATATATTCTGGGACTGAGTATAAGTATACTGTCAAAAAACCCTTGAACATGATATTATGAGTAACAAGGTGTATTTAATTTTTGCAATTCCGAACACGCGCTCTAAAAGTAACGAATACCTATTTAGTTTTTATGAACTGCAATAAAGTGTAACATCATTATGTACACTACTTTATGGAGATTTTACTTTCAAAACAGACATTGTGGATAACTTTTAGCCAATCGTTTGAAAAGTGTTTTTTAAATGGATTTAAGGAGAAATACTGAAGGATCCTGTTGTCAAAAGCGGCTTTAGAATACTTAGCCATATAGTGGCTATATATAGAGTGGCCATTGAGAACCGGCTCGTATCTCAAGGAAGGAACTTGCTAAAAAGTCAGCTCGTATCTCGAGTATCTCTCATGTTGTAGTACTCATATGTAGAGGTATGTCTGTAACTAATATAGTAGAGTATAGACATTGTATACACATATAGTGCTGTGTATACAGTGTCACAAATATATACTTTAATTACAAGTGACCAAATCCAAGTTACGAAACAATTTCTGTTTTCTGCATCAAAAATAAAAACCTTGATAAAAGAAAACTGGTTCAGCAGGATTACCTGAATTCAAAAACTAGTCAAACTTGTACGCGCGATAAGGTCTTGTTTATCTGTTACTTCATACGCAGACACGAATTACTATGAGGTGACACACACCCATTACTCTACTACAGCCCTATGGAAACATATCTACTTGTCAGCACAGCATAGCCTTCTGCACTGACTCAACCAGGTGTCCTACACTATCCCTGTACAGAGACTAGGTGAATTACTCATCCTATGCTATTCATAGAAGGCTGGCACAGGATGTTTGGACTAGTGCTAAATTCAGTAGCTTTATTTAGTTGAAAAGGCTACTACTAGTGAGATGGGGGAGTGTAAAGCCTGGTTCCCATATCGATTGCGAGACTCCGGCGGTAACATGCGCAGCAGAATGCTTGCGACGCTACGCTCGCCATGCCGTTCCTATAATGGTGACCTTTACCCGTACAGTGCATTTCGGGAAGGTTTTGACTGCAGTCTTTTGCGAAATTTGAGCAGGGCGAAACAATTGCGATGCCGCCGGCAACTACCGGTGGTCCTCGGCGCGTAGGTTCCCATTTCACCGCTAATAGCCTGCGGTGCTGACGTCGGTGCTTTGCGACGTATATGGGAACCAGTCTTTAAGTCTCAAGCTGCTGATATATCCATCAGATCTTGACTCACCTGCAGTCCATGCCAAGACAATCCATAAAAGTAACAGTAGAGATTAAGGTGAATACAGCCAGATGTGGTGCAGAGGTGAGATATTCCTATCACTGTACTTCATGTACCTACAAACAATGAACATAGGAAATCACTACACTGTCTTATCAATGAGCGATACAACAGAATAATTCACAGACCAGCATTGTTAAAATTTTACAAAGACATGTATGCAAGGAATTCAACTACAAACAGAATCAGCTATGCAATTGAGTCTGACTCTACAAAACCCGCAGCTCATGCTTTTTTGACTATTGTGTTTTTATGAACATGGCAGAAGCTTTCCCAAATAAACCACTACAAGTTCTACAGGTAAAATGTTATGTAAAACAAACAGCAAAGAGAAATGGCTGCAGAATAATCTTTTATACATTTATCTTAACAAGCCTTTCTGTTAAAACTTACACTCGCCAGCAGAATACTACTAGACAAGCTAAATTCATCAAATTTAAAAGTGTTAAATAAATGTTCTCACAAATTAAAAGGATAGGGCTAGCTAAATAGTATTCTATTAACATCTTGCATATCACAAAGAGAAGTCTTGTGAGTTGAGTATCACAGGAAAATGGATAGAATTCGCTGACTTTGAATTCACTGCAGCTGACTCTAGTGATAAACACTAGTGTGTATGTACTTGGAGTGCTTAATATTTACTTCTGCTGCTTTGTCATGACTGGCTAGGAGAGTCCAAGCTAATATTTAAATTTAACACCAAAAGGAACGAAAAAGTACTTTGAATTTTAACCCTTTGAACCCTAATGACCAGCATTCCATAGGGTGTGTCAGAAACCTAACAACTGGAATACCGACATTCACACGATAATGTTTACATATGCTGCTTATAAGTGACAGCGTAAACCAATCAAATTAATTGTTGAACAGGCATTAGATCAGAAGTAAATATTTTTACGAGTTTTTAGAATCATATGGATTTTTAGTTTTAGTCCGAATACTGGTGAAACACTGTTTTTTGCTGTTTGATGACATTTGCTGTGGGTTGACCGACTTTCTTGCTTGTGTTTCATCCAATATCATTGTGTTATGAGCACATTTAGATATATTTAATACAAGTTTAAAAACCTCAGATCGTTGGACCAATTGCCCAGGGTTACTGACGCATTGACAAGAAGGGCTAGGGTTCAAAAGGTTAGGCTGCTACAAATCCATCTTAGTACCTATAAAATCTACCATTCATCACCTTGAACCAGGAGTGTGTTTGATGAGCAATGGTAATAATAACAGTATGTAACTCAACTAATACTACTATTACTGCTCAGAGCTACAAATGAAGAAGTTGTGTGCTCATGGCTTCTATGTACTATAAACAACTATAAAGGCATGATCTTTGGTCATCAAAGCCAGCATTTAAAAAGTCCATAATTGGATGTTTCTACCATAAAACCTCTTCTTACAGCCAATAAGGAACTCATTCTAAGTATGACAGCCCATACCTTTAATGTAATTAAATGGAACTTTGTTGTAGAAACCAACTTTGACAAAATTTAATACTTTTATAGTTAAAAGATTATGATTAAAACAGTTTGAACAATTATAGTGATATAGTAGACAGGCAAACTAACTCTTTGAAAAATTGACTATGTTTTTTTTCGTTTTTTAAAGACTATAAAGTGATATTATTGTTATTGCTTGAAATTTCCAACCATGTTATATCGAATCTTATATTTGCTATACGATGTGCTTCCATTGTGCGAATGATATGGATTTGAAATTGTGTGCACGTTGAGCAATCATGCAATAAGTGTTGAATGGAAATCGCATGTAGAATATTTACACAAGTAATTTGTTAAAAACAGCAAGGAATTCTATAACAGAAGTCATAGCGGCACACTTCTGTCTCACTTGGCAGCACGCTTGTGGAATAGGAACAACTCAAGTATGAAAACTGTTTAAAATGGAATAACTTGCCTTGCATTTTCTCGCACCCCATTTTCATGTGTTGTTTCCATATTTTGTAACATGAAACAATAGAAATAAATTTGAGTAAAAAAATATGCTTGACTGGTTGGTTTTGACCATTTCATCCTTGTGAGTCATACAAACCCACAGATCAACTGAGTCATGGAAATTTAGTGATATAAATGGACATCCACAAGTTTTCTATTTAAAATGTATGCTGTGATCAACAGAAGGTTCTGTTACCAGCTGAGACATTGTGTATGACATGATGTCTTCTCAAGCCAGCAAAGGCTACTACAACAGTACCTAAGTCTATTGGCTGCTGGCCAATTAGGTCAATTAGCATGCAGCCAAGAGACTCCTTGGCTTCTTTAGAGAGCTGTTCACTGAGTACAGTAATACTTCAACTTACGAGTGCTCCAACGTACGAGAAACTTGAGATACGAGCCAGCTTTCAAGCAAGTTTTAGCACTAACATACGAGCCATGTTTGAGATACGAGCACTTGAGTCAGTTGCCAAGTATGCCGGAGGTGTTTTATGAGAACAGCACCACTCTGTATTTTTCAACTGCTCAGGTTATACTGTTGTACCGTGTTTTTTTGCACGATTTTCTGTGCAGAATTATGTGAGTTAAAAGTACTGTGCGTAGACCGAAAGTTTGCCAGTAAACTGAAAGATATTACAAAGACAAAGCAAATGATAACAGCCGATATTAAACGGAAAAATATTGAAAAATATGCGAAATGTGTATGCGTGATTCAGCTAGCTCGGCAATATGACAGAAATACATTCATAATTATCAAACAGAAGGATTATATTCAGGGCATTTAGTTCACAAAAGGACTAACCATAGTTTCTAAACGATGCAGCGATCTTCTCGACTGCTGATGGCATTGGACAAACAATTGGTCGGTGACAGCGTAACTGAAACGATGCTATGTGAAAAGGGCGGCGCTATCTATCCAAACTGTTTAATAGACATTCGGACAAGTTGGTCGTGCGTTAACCATTTGTGGCGACACCTGTGTTCGTCCTAATAGCAACATGTTGCAAGGGCGACAAAGGCAAACGTCCTTAGATAGGTTTATCTTAAAACGGCCGGCTAGTCGTGATAAGCGAAAAAAAAGGAAAAATTTCTCGCTAACCATCGAGAAATTTCAAACTATGAACGCTGAAGAAATTTTAATTACGTTTAGTGGAAAATGAGAGTTTGCTTTTTGGTTTGCTTGTAAGTTTGTCTTTTAACACTTTGATAAAATCCAAAGTCACCTGTTGTAACGAAGGATAACTTATATCTCTCTCCCTGGCAAATGCGAGTGTTAACTGCTATTGTATGTATTTAATTTTACCTTTTAGTTAATCACATTTCCTTGCATTATTTTTATTTGTTGCTTTTTGAAAGCATGTAGTACGTAAGGACAATAACCAACATGTTCTTTCTGTTACAATATCTTGTTTTGAATGTTTTATTTGCTTTTTTTAGAGTATGGAAACCAATCAATATACATTTAATTGTTCTATATATAAATGAATTGCACCAACATGCGAGTAAATTGACATACGAGCTCAGTCTCGGACCGCATTAAGCTCATAAGTTGAAGTATGACTGTAGAATATAAAATGGCACAATGAGTAGCGGATCAAATATTAATGCTAAGCATCATCATTTAATTTTTGAAAAAACGTTTACAAATTTAACAAACCTTAGCAGTGAATACATCATAACTGAAATAAAAAAATGTGAGATAGATAAATCACTCCTTTCCACTGATCCTTTTCTGTGATCAATATCTTCAACCCCCGCAGACGAACTGCGAGTGACTAAACCCGCAGTTCAGTTGGCATGACTAGTGAACACCTAGATACTAATTTTATATATTATTATTTATTGTTTTGTTATTATTATATGTTATTTAACAACTTTATATAGCACAAGCAGCGAGCCTGGAATTGTCTATGATCTTTTTAATGCTCAATAAAATCCAGCAGTCTTATGGATTTACAACACAAATTTCTGTACAGTGAACCATTGCCATATGAATTTAATTCCTTTCAGTGCTGATATTGCAAGGCGAAAATGTCGTATAGCAGGATATAGAAAGCCATAGTGATTATCTAAAGCAAACATCCCCCTTGTGAGAATCATCAGCATTTTAAATACATAACATAAATGTTGAATTAAAATCTAATTCATTAAGCTTTTAAGTATAGATGCTATTTATCGAAAATGCGGATATCGAAGATGCAGACATCGAAGATGCGGATATTGAAGATGCCGATATCGAAAATGGGATAAAGATTGCGATGCTAGCACTAGCCTCTTAAAAAATATATTCAAAATGTGAGGAAACCGATTGCATCCATGGAAAAGTTTAAGTATAAGTAAATGTCAATATTAGTCTTGATAAGTCTATGTTACAAATTTCTATAATATTACTCGAATATAATTTTGTTAAAATTAGTATCATTCTGTAGAGTTTTCTACTGATCATTTTTTGATCGGTCAATTAATACCAAACTAATGATTTTTGAGTTATGATCAAACTATTGAGCTCAAAACGTAACAACTATTTATTTGAAACGAGTTCACTCACAGGAAGGGAAATACTTAAAATAAACTTACATGGCAAAGGTCAAGCATATGAGAGATAATACCAGGTGCCGTGAGGCGAATGATGAAGAATTGGAGTTGTGCGCACATTGAGAGACCTTGTCAGTTATTAAAAAGTATTTTAATGGACATTTGCATGATGTGGAGTAAAAGGGGCTTTGTTGTGCTAATTAGATTGTGCTAATTATTGACCTACATGTATATAATTAGCACAACCTTGTCAGACTTAGCAGCATTCTGAACAAGAGCATATACAGAACTACTCTAAACAAAATAAAACAGCTGAAGTGTGAGAATGTTTAGAATGTAATATCCTGCTCGGTATTATTTTATGCATCATTTCTAAGTGCCATTTCCATCATTCGCAAACATAAAACATTTGATAAAAATTTGCATACATGTAAATCAGTTGAATTGCGATTTTTGCCAGTTTTACCTTGCAGATTGAGGAGAACATGGCCATCATGAAAGCATATTGAATGAACTCACATTAAGATATGATTTTGGCAACAGAAAGCAACTGATTTCCGATTATACAAACATCCAACACATTAAATACTAAGTAAATACACAAAAGTACATACAATACTGATGTCCAGACTAAGTGAGCTAGTACCAAGTATGCTACAATATACTATACTTCTACATAGGAGCTTAATGCGTTCTAAGACTGAGCTCGTGTGACAATTTACTCATTACTCAAGGCACAATTTCTTATATAAAACACCTAATTACAAATTGATTTGTTACTACACTATGAAAACACCCAATATTAAACAAGATATTACAGTGAAAAAACGTTATTTTGTTGTTATAATTCATTGCCCATGCTAAAAAAGTAACAAATACTTTGTTGCTAAAACATGAAATAAAATGTAACAATTCTATATACGCTACTACAAGAGTTTTCCCTTGAGACAGACGTAGTGGCCAGAGGAGGTCTAATAGAGACTTGACAGCGATGCGTTCGGTACACTAAATTTGAAAATTTGAAATTTACCTGAATTAATTTAGCTCACTGAACACACACTTTAAGCTGAGTTTCGATATTTTACTAAACATACATCAACTTATTCGGCTAAATTTTCTATTGTTTCCGGTTTTTGGCCAGTACCGATAGGTATAAAGGTGAGGCGTCTGCCTAGCCAGTAGGCTGCAAGCTGGCTACTAGGGCTAGTAGGCTGCTCATTACTCCATAGTGATGAGTCATAAAAACCAACAACAGGACAATACCTACTGTAGGTAGTTCTTACTTTCGAGGCAGACGTATAACTTAAATGTTGAATTTAACTTTAAAAAACTTAACTTACTAGACAGATATTTGATGCTAAGTTTCATTATGTATTTTAGTTATCTTACTAAATTTCAACATTGCCACTGCTAAATTTTTATCACCGATGTGTTTTCGGCCTCGCTTTCACAGTAAGTTTTATGCGATCTAAATAGAACCTTTTTCAACCTGGTTTGGCAAGAAAGCCTGAGCGATGCTGTTTTTGAAATGGGCTTCTCAAAAATCTGTTTGAATTAATTTGGTTAGAATAGCGAATTTAGAAGAGTAATGATAGTTAAAATCCAAGCTGTGACCAACACCAGCTGAGACAATGTGTCTGACATAACGTCTTCTCAAGCCAGCCACTGTTGCTACAACAGTATCTATTCCTATTGGCTACTAAGTAATTATGTCAGTTGGCATGGAGCCAAAAGACTCATTCGTTTTCTGAAGGAGCTGTTTACTGTTTGATATTTTTTATAGATTAGAGTATAAAATGCTAAAAATGATATCGAACAGTTAATAGTGATAAAGTAGTAACTTTTTGGCCACCAAATTAATTTATTTACCGGGAAATAATCACATATTCCGTAAAACCCACTAATCATGCAGTTCTTTGTTGTACTGAAATGCTTTGCCAAGCTGTACTACGCGGTTGTAGTGGGGAAAGAGTAAACTCCAGTTGAATACTGTGCGTCATACCAAAGCTCGTGTTAAACATCTCAAACAACTCTATTGTATTGAATGAAAAATGGTTGAAATTTGAAAGTTGGTTTTTATTTGGTAATAGCAAAATTTGACTTGTATTCAAAATATAATTAATCCAAAACATTCTAGAATACTAGAGTCGGCTTATGAATGAGTAACACAAATAATGATAACTTTGTTTCAAAAGCACCTATTGACTTACGAGATCCGTGTAGTGTGTACACATGAGTATACAGTTATACCTCGACACACGAGTGTTCAACGTATGAGAAAATTGAGATACAAGCTTACGAAAGTTTTTGACTTGGCTAAGATGTGGGAGCAGCTTACGAGAATAGCATTGCTCGGTCTATTTAATCGGGTCAGTTTGAAAGTTTCAAAGCCAGTCAAAAGTGAAAGCACGATGACGGGTTCCGAGTCTGAAGAAAAATACAAAAAACTGAAATTTAAAAAAACCAAATTAAAACTATGTTTAGGGTAGCATAAGATAAAATAATGTAAACTAATTTATGTTTCAGTGTCAAAACATTGTGGCGTACCACACGTGTCGCTGTCATGTCTATTTCAAACTACCATCTGTCTGTGCTGTGTGTCAAACTAGCATCTGTGCCGCTACATCTGTCTCGTAAGTAAGAACTCCATACAGTATGCTACTTACTGTATAGACTGCTATGTACTGCTACTGTTTCATATTATGCTACATAATACTGTTACAGTTTGTTGCAGCTAACAACCACCAGTGAACTTTTAGTTAACCGTAACCATTGTGAACTAAATACCTTTTTAATGTAATATGATTTAATGGTATTTGGTTAAAAGGGTTGAAACATTATTTAGAACTTAATTATGTTAAATAAGACATATTGATTTGGAAAACTAAAAATTGACATACAAGCTCGGTTTTTAAAGGCATTGATTGGGCTCAAATGTTGAGTTATTACTGTATCTGGTAAAATTATTCCCATGTAGTGCTGCGCGATATCATACCACATGCCAAAAGATCTATATTGGTCCTGTGAACTTTGGTGTTATGCTCTCTGGATATAGATTATTGTGACGTTTCACCAAAAACAGAGATACAAGGGAGATAATCGCGTCTTAATACCAAACAAAATAGAAGTTGTCTTTTCTCTCTAACTTTAATTAGGAAGCTTTCATGAAACCTATTTCTACCTAGCCAGTCTGTCTCTAAAGGATTCTCAAAGAGCAATGAAATCTGCAGGCTCGCAAACATGTTTTCAGGAACTATTGCTGTGACGATATGGAGTCACGAAAGCCGGCCATAGTCGATGTTGATTCTGCCAATTAAACACAGATATTTATCGTCTTAACATGATATTGAAAACGTCAATACACCCGACAACAGAATCGACCTATAAAACGCCCTAAATGATATCATCCCACAAAAAATCAACACCTTTGGTACAATATCGTTTTCTCGTACAGCACTATTCCCATGAAATGCAGCATGAAATTCTGACCCACCTCTGCTGATGACGTTAGTGTCGACAGGATCAATTAATAATCTACTCCGACTCGAGATACTTCCAATTGAACCACAGTTTCTGGTTGATCTACATTGGTACGTATACATCCAGGAGAGCAATATCTGCGGACAAGATCATTTCTGGAAAAAACAGTACGGAAACTACAAACACTATATTAACATCAAATAATTGTAGATTTAAATATTATAGAAACAGCAAGCAATAATACGAGTGATCAAAAATACGTGATCACAGTCGACTCGAATGCAGAATCGCATGATTGCTGTCTACTCGAACCCGAAAGCGTACCATTGATTTGAAAGCAAAAGCGCAAGAGCGTCGTTGACTCGACTGGGAAAGCGAGCGATCGTCGTGGACTCGACGGCAAAGGACGCAATCGTCATTGACTCGACTGCAAAAGCAAGCAATTGTCGTTGACTATGATAAAAACCCTAAAGCTAAAAGACTATAAATAGTTCTATGATAGAAAACTTAAAGCTACAAAACTATAAATAGCTTTATGTGCGTAGAACCAACATATGATTAACAATAGATAATAAAAGTCTGACTACAATAGGCAGCCATACTTACTGTAAGAGACAGTAGTGGTTGACATTAAAGTGAGTCTACAAGTGGACTTAGTAGTGATAGTTGAATCTACAAACATTATAGAACAAATATTAAATTCTAATGTTTCAATGCATTGAATAATGTCATAAGTTTAAAGGTTAAACTTGGGGTTGTTTGCCCGTTAACACTAATTGCGATCGCACTAAGCCGAGAGAAGACAACTGCCACCATCATCAAATGCAGCACATTTTTGACTCATAAAACAAACACAGGGACATGTTGAAATAATAATGCTAAAATAAATTAATTCCAAATTTTCCCTTGAAAGTTTCTGCAGAAACCTGATTGTCATTTCCTTTTCAAACATTTTATAAAGCCCGTCACCGTTTTGTGATACACCATTCTATTCAGTTTTTTTCTGAAACAGATAATATAGCATAAGTTTCTACATCAACACATTTACGACAAAGCTTGTCTATTACATGGAAAACGCCCTTGAGGTAAGAGTTTCTACGGTCAGGCTAAACTCTACAATTGCTATATGAAAGGAGACCAGTTTTCTTTAATATACAAGCCATTATTATAATTACGTAAAAAAGTTGCTAACAAAATTCAAATTTCATGAGAATCTTAACCATACTAATTACACTGGGATCACAATACATCATTATCTAATTACACATTGGAAAGTTTTAGCTGTCAACTCTCCCGGATTTTGAGGGACCTTCCTGGAATTGAGATTACTCTTCCGCAAAAATAAGATCTTCCAGTAAACTGCCGGATTTATGTTTTGTGCTCTAAGATAAAATACCCAACCATTTATTATCAGTTGCTATAGTATTAACGCAATTCGCGTAATCTAGGATAACGAAAGGCTCGCTGTTTAGCCAAAAACGCATTCTTATGGCTTCGTGCTTAGAATTACCGTTTGGTAATTTTTTGCCAAGCAAAGTTTTTGTGATGCTATGGCAGTAGAGTGTTACCCCTTACTGACGAGTTCAATGAGGACCATTCTCTGCATGCCTCACAGTAATGCAGCAACAGAGAGCGTTTTTTCTATGCTTAAAAATACACACCGAGGCTAGGGCTGACCCATTTTCTCAAACAGTGAATGCTCTGATAGCCACCAAAACAAACTTTCCTACCTGCTGCTTTGAAACAGAGTTGAAAGCTGACCTACTCAAGTCTTAAAAGTCAGCCAAAACCTAAAACTGGAAACCTCGAGGAGCAGCAGGCTACCTCATCTCAAATCAGTGCAGACTCAAATGTAGACATGATATAACATTCCTGTTTAACTACTACATTCATTTACAGTAAAATTTTGAGAGTTTTGTGATACGTTATGTTCATCACCATGGATATGATACAACGTTTTTTGCAGAACTGAATGTAGAGCATTAGGTTCGTAAAAGTTGCCTGTAATTTGTTTTTATTTTTGTAATTCACTTAAGCATAACTTTAGAGCTGAGATACAATGTTAACCTGCCTAGGTCCCCATTTAAATACGTTTCTGCTAGAGCGAGTCTTTCGAGGCTCATTTCTCTCTCATTTGCAGTGAACCGGGTTGACAGGTCTGTCTGGCATATGTAGGCTTCATAACGGCTCATCTTAGTACCTACACAAGGATTTGATCACGTATCACAGAGTTAACAGATTCTACCAAAATTTTGACATCATCAATTTATGATATCAGTCTGTCATTCAGAACAAACAAAGAAGTCAGTTTTTACTTTACTCAAAATTCACAGAACGATACTGCTGTTTCTTCAATTTAAGATAAAAAATTGAAAGCATTGTCTTAAACTTATTGTTGGTGGTTTAAATTAAAATTGTTCAACTTTGGGTCTAAGATATTTCTGATTAATACTTTTCTATTAAAAAATGGGGTCTGCAATTGGGTCACACTGCAAAAACGATAGCGTTATTCGCTTGCAGACAATTTTTTCGAACTCAGAAAACTAGTCAGACCTTTGCAGTGCGATAAAGCCTTGTTCTTCTGTTACTCCATATGCAGACATACATAGCCATGAGGCATCACACAACCTATCACCCTACTACAGGCTACTATGGAAACATATCTGCTTGTAGGCAGAGCATAGCCTTCTGCACTGGTTCTAGGCTATTTATAGAAGGCTGGCACAGGATAATTGGACTAGTGCCAAATTCAGTGGCCTTACGTAGTTGAAAAGGCTACTACAGTCATACTTCAACTTACGAGCTTAATGCGTTCCAAGACTGAGCTCGTATGTCAATTTACTCGCATGTTGGTGCAATTAATTTATATATAGAACAATTAAATATATATTGATTGGTTTCCATACTCTAAAAAAAGGCAAATAAAACACTCAAAACAAGATGTTGTAACAGAAAGAACATGTTGGCTATTGTCCTTACGTACTACATGCTTTCAAAAAGCAACAAATAAAAAATAATGCAAGGAAATGTGATTAATTAAAATGTAAAATTAAATACATACAATAGCAGTTAACACTCGCATTTGCCAGGGAGGGAGATATAAGTTATCCTTCGTTACAACAGTTGACTTTGATAAATTTAGATTTTATCAAAGTGTTGAAAGACAAACTTAGAAGCAAACCTAAAAGCAAACTTTCATTTTTCAACTAAACGTAATTAAAATTTCTTCGGCGTTCATAGTTTGAAATTTCTCACTGGTTAGCGAGAAATCTTTCCTTTTTTTCGCTTTCACGACTAGCCGGCCGTTTTAAGATAAACCTATCTAAGGACGTTTGCCTTTGTCACCCTTGCAACATGTTGCGATTAGGACGAACACAGGTGTCGTCACAAATGGTTAACACACGATCACTAGCCAACTTGTCCGAATGTCTATTAAACAGTTTGGATAGATAGCGCCGGCCTTTTCACATTGCATCGTTTCAGTTACGCTGTCACCGGCCAATTGTTTGTCCAATGCCATCAGCGGTCGTGAAGATCGCTGCACCGTTTAGAAACTATGGCAAGTCCTTTTGCGAACTAAATGCCCTGAATATAATCCTTCTTTTTGATAATTATGAATGTATTTCTGTCATATTGCCGAGCTATCTGAATCACGCATACACATTTCGCATATTTTTCAATACTTTTTCGTTTAATATCGACTGTTATCATTTGCTTTTTCTTTGTATTATCTTTCATTTTACTGGCAAACTTTCGGTCTACGCACAGTACTTTTAATTCACATAATTCTGCACAGAAAATCGTGCACAAAAAACACGGTACAACAGTATAACCTGAGCAGTTGAAAAATACAGAGTGATGCTGTTCTAATAAAACACCTCCGGCATACTTGGCAACTCACTCAAGTGCTCGTATCTCAAACATGGCTCGTATGTTAGTGCTAAAACTTGCTAGAAAGCTGGCTCGTATCTTAAGTTTCTCGTACGTTGGAGCACTCGTAAGTTGAAGTATTACTGTACTAGTGAGATGGGAGTGTAAAGCCTGGTTTCCATATGACAGCGCAAGGTGCGCAACAAGGCGCACGACGTCGTGCGTAGGCCAGCTGTGATATGGAAACGTCAACGCACGACGATCGCGCGACGTGCGCACCCATATGACACCCATATGGTTTTCATATGACGGCGCAATTTCGCAACGGAGAACTGTTTTTCCGAAGAAATATGTCTCTCCTACGAAAAAGTAAGGAAATTATCTACCCCGTCCAAAGCAAGCGCGGCGCCTACGCGCGATATGGAAACACTGCATCGCGGTTAAAGAAATGCATTGCGCACAATCACCGGGCCGCGCAGATGCGTGCGCTGTCATATAGAAACCAGGCTTAAGCCCAACCGCTAATATATCCATGAGATCTTGACTCACCTCTAGTCCATGCCAAAACGATACATGAAAATAATAGTAGAGATCAATCTGAATACAACCAGATGTGTAGCAGAGATGAGACGTTCCTACCACTGCACTTCTGTACCTATAACCAATGAATATAGAAAATCACTGCACCATCTCATCATGAGCAATACAAAAGAATAATTCATTAACCCCATTGTTCAAGTTTTACAAATATGTAAGGAATTCAACAACAATTCTACTAACGGGTCATGCATATCACAAAGGGAAGTCATGTGAGTTGAGTAAAGGCTAAAAGTACATCGGAGGAACATGGATAGAATTCGCTGACTTTGAATTCACTGCAGCTGACCCTAGTGATAAACACTTGTGTGTATGTACTTGGAGTGCTTAATATTTACTTCTGCTGCTTTGTCATGACTGGCTAGGAGAGCTCAAGTAAATATTTCAAATTAACACAGAACGGATAAAAAATTTCTTCGACTTTTAACCTTTCGAACCTTAAGGACCGGTATTCCAGCAATGCTTAGGGCGCTCCAGAAAACCTAACCGGCATTCAGACGACTCGGTTTAGAAATGCCATTTCAAAGTAGCGGCTTAAATCAATCAAATTAATTGTTGGGTAAGGCTTTAGACCAGAAATTTCTCATCCTCTTATAACAGTTTTCAATCATCTTTATCCACTCCGTTCGTTATAATAACAATTTAAATTGGAACGATATCGCGAAAAAATCAATAAAACACGTTTGTTGGTAGGTCGTAGATGACTGATGCAAATGAAGAATTTTATGATAGTGACTATAATTTTCCAGTTTATTTTGAGCCATGAAATGATGAAGAACACGCGCTCGATGGATATGCTATCATAGATATTTTTATGAGCTTTTAAAACCTTACAAATTTTCATAGTTTTATCCCGAATAATGGTGAAATACTGTTTTTTTTCTGATGACATTTGCTTTGGGTTTTGCCCAACATTTTTACTAGTGTTTCATCAAATATCATTGTATTATAAGCTTATTTAGATTTATTTAATAAAAGTTTAAAAACTTCAAATCGTTGGACAAATTGCCCAGGGTTACTGACACACATTGACAATGATGACCAGGGTTCAATATTCAACAATCCAGATTTAAACAAATTTAACAATTATAGGAGCGTCTCTACAGCTGAAGAAAAAGTTAAAAATGACTACTTTAAATGCAGTAGGATACGAGAAGGTTGGCCAAATAATATAAGCCTACTTTAATATTTCCAATTTTTATGTGGATCGCCAAAGATGAAGAATTCTATCTATACCAGAGGTCATAACGGCATACTTTTGTCTCATTTCGCAGCAAACGTTTAAAGTACAAAAAGGTTTAAACTGGAATAGCTTGCATTGCATTTTCTCACACATTTCCATCACACGTTTTGAGGTGCCATTTCCATCTTTCGTAACATGAAACATTCGGCAAATATTTGTGAGTAACAAATTTGCTTGACGCGCTGTTTTTTGCCGTTTCAATCTTGCGAATGGTACAAACTAGCAAATTAACTGAGCCATAGAAATTTAGTGATATAAATGGACATCCACAAGTTTTCTATTTAAAATCCAAGCTGTGATCAACAGAAGGTTCTGTTACCAGCTGAGACATTGTGTCTGACATGCTGTCTTCCCAAGCCAGCAAAGGCTACTAGAACAGTACCCATTCCTATTGGCTGATACTACAACTAGGTGAATTGGCATGTAGCCAAGAGATTAGCCTAGCTTCTTTAGAGAGCTGTTTATTGTTTCAGTAGAATATAAAATGGCAGTGAATAGCATTAAACCTCAATGCCCAGCATCACTGTTCAATTTAAAAAAATTATGATCAGAAATTTGATAAACTTAGTAATAAATAAACAACAGAAATAAATAAAAAGTGTGTGCTAGATAAAAAAGTTAACTACATTCCATTGACTCTTTACTGTGACCAATATATTAAATCCCCTGCAGACGAACTGCGAGTGACTAAACCAGCAGTTCAGTTTGTGTGACTAGCAACTTCTAGCTACTAATTTTATATACTATTATTTATTGTTTTATTATTACCACGTATATATTATGTCACAATTTTATAAAGCACTAGCAGCGACCCTGGAGTTCTCCAGCGTTTCTCCAATTTTCCATCATCTAGCCCAGCAGGCTTGTAACATTACGATTTGATTTTTGCAACTGACAGCCACTGATTTCCAGTCGTTGTTTACAAATATCCGATATACTAAATACTAAGTGAATGCACACCAATGCACACAATATTGATGCCCACACTAAGTGAGCCATGTAACAATAGTAACGATAGGATATAGTCTGACACTAACCAAGTCATGTGCAGGTCATGCACGCTGCTTCCTGACATGCGCTAGTAAAACTAAGTCACCATCATCTCTTGTGTAATGATTTTAGCTTAATCATGCGATCAGCCTACATACTTCCATGGAGTATAAACTAACCGTTATTCTCATAACACAAAACATCAACTGCTGACCTGCCTCTACGGTTCCTATCTCCCTGCCATTATCACTGTTTGTAGATATTTTCAAGTGAACAGCGGCTTGTTAGAGCTCCGCATCATCTGTATATCTTCAGGGAGATGATTTCAACGGACACTTGAGATTAGTACATCTGCAAAAACACAATAGAAAAAACTACAAATATTATTTTAACGCAGTATAACTATAGATTTACCTGTGATAAGAACAAAAAGTGACAAGACTATGGTTATAATAGTCATACACGGACATACGAGTGTCCCAACATCCAACTTAAGACACGAGTAAATTGACAGTATGACTGTAGAGGCTATAATATTTCACTCAGCTATGAACAACCCAGCTAGCCAGATCAGGGATTAGTCATCCTAGTTTATTTATAGAATATTGGCACACAGCCAAGGCAGGTTAACACTAGAATCATTGCAGAGATTGGGCAGATTGCTTGCTTATGGATTCCTACAGCAGATACATCAGACCATAGCCCATGACAGCCCATAGCGTTAATGTAATTAAATAGAATTTGGTTGTTGAAACCAATTCTCAAATTTTAAAATTGTAAAAGTAAAATTGTAAATTGGTTTGAACACTTCTACTGCTACAACATATACGAATCGAATATGATATCAGCACAAAATCTTCTGTGGAATTGACAATATGTTCTTTGTTCTTGAAGTGAAACTCAAAAGAGAAGGATCATTACTGTGTTGGGAGTTTCCAATAGCATCATATCAACTCTCATAATTGATTGACACTATGATTCCTTGATGCTGATTGGAGAGTGCACACGGGTAGAGTTGCTGTATGATAGGTGTTTCAATAGAATTCACTAGTAATCTGTTAAAAAGATGAGGAACTCTACACTAGAGATCATAGCAGCCCACGTCTGTCTCACTTAGCGGCACGCTTTCAAAATACGACCAATTAAAGGGTAAAATGTTTAAAACGGAATATATTGTACAGAATTTTGTGTTCATTATTGACAAGCGCGGGCGGATTCCATGCGCAAGCATGGACCATTTGATGCAAATTGCGAGAAACCAAATTTGTTCAATTTGTGGGTTCGCACAGTTTCTATTTTACAGATTATATAAACATGCATATTAACAGCATATATGGAAACAAAGTGTTATAAATGGATAATTAAATATTTTCTTTTTCAAGTTTAGTGCAGAAATGAAATAGTTATACTGCATGGTGAGAGCAACAGAAGCTTCTGTAACCAGCTGAGACATTGTTTCTGACATAACGTCTTCTCAAGCCAGCAAACACTACTGCAACAATATCTATCTCTATTGGTCACTGATTAACTAGGTCAATGGGCATGTAGCCAAGAAGAGAGGTCATCTTCTTTGAGAACTTTCTACTGTTTGTAATTACAGATTGGAGTAAAAAAAGGAATATATAATATGGAATAGTTAATAGTGATAAAGTAGTAACTATTTTGCTACTAAATTATTTTGTTTACTGTGACGTAATTATGTATTCCGTAAAACCTGTTGATGCCAAACATTGCGGTTCTTTGCCACACTGCAACACCTTGCTGTACTACTGTACAACTCCTGTTGCAGTGTGCAGCCATTATACAAATAATATCGTGTGTTATACCAATGCTTGTTCAAGACGTGTCGAGAGACTCTATTATTGGATTGAGTAGAAAAATTTCAAATTTTAAAAGTTGCTTATTTATTCGGCAATAACAGAATTTGATTCGGAATCAAACTAGTATTAGTTGAGAACATTCTAGAACATTAGAGTCAGCTTATGCAAGTGTAAGTTGATTCCTCGACACGCGATGGTTTCAACGTAGGAGAAAGTTAAGATACAAACGGAGGAAACGATTTTTGACTTGACTAGGATGTGAGAGGCCACTTACGAGAATATAGCATCACTTGGCCTGATTTATCGGATCTGTTTAAAGGTTTTAACGAAGGCTGTCAAAAATAAAAGCGAGACGAATGCCAAATCAGAAGAAAAAATAAAAACAAAATTAAAATGTTTCAGAACGTAAAATAAAAACTTATTTCAAATGTGGGTATAGAAGTCAAAGTTATGGCAAAGTAAATTTAAGGATAATTTCTGTTACTTAGTGTCACAAAATTGGAACATACCAAATGTGTTGCTGTCATGTCTATTTCATTACACCATTAGCCACTATGTCTGTCTTGAAGGTAAGAACTCCATACCGCATACTACTTACTGTATCATAGACTATGCTATGTACTGCTACATAACACTGTTAGTTTGTTGCATATCATAACCACTAGATAGGTAATTGTTACTTCGTAGGTAGTGAATTATAACAACAAAAGTACTTTTTAAATGTAATATGACTGTCATCATGTCTTTAGGTATTTGGTTTGAAACAGATTAATTAGTATATTTTCAGACAAATCAGACAAATTGATTTGAAATACTAGAAAATTGACATACGAGCTCGGCCTATGCATCAGGCTCACATGTTGAGGTTTCACTGCATAAGGTAACAATTGTTACCATATAGAGCAGCATGACATCTGACTCACCTTGACTGATGATGTTAGTGTCGATCGACATGATCAGGTTGTCATCTACCCCGTTGTATCATCATGGCTCACAGATGCTTTCTGGTGAACAGAGGTTTCTTATATATCTACTAAGGCTGTATGTATCCAGGGAGGCCATTTCTACAGACAGGAATAACACTTATGCAAAAAAATAGAAAAACTACAAACTTTATTTCAACATAAAGTAGCTATAAATTTTTATTTTATGGTAACAAAAGTGTTGACTCTATCAAAAGTACACGGCTGATGTCGACTAGATCACGCCAATGCGCGATTGTCGTTAGAGTCGAAGGCGCGCGACTGCCGTCAACTTAAGGGCAAAAGTGCGTAATCGCCTTCGACCGCATTCGACTCGACTGTGAAAGCGCTCGATTGCTGTCGACTCAAAGGTGAAAGCGCGTGATCACCATCGACTCAAAAGCGCGCGGTCGCAGCTGAATCAAATGCGAAAGCGCCGATTGCCGTCGACTCATTCACAAAAACATGTGATTATCTCTGACTTGAATATATTTCGTCGTCGATTTCCGATATACTCTCTCTATAGACTAATAAGTACATAGTCCTCTTTTAGAATGCTTGATCAACATTTATAAGTTTTATAGTCATTTTACACAAAAGCCATTGAAAACTTTAATTCATTTAAAATTTGTGTCTATAATTTCACAAGTAGCAGATATTTCAATTTGTGACATAAAAATGGATAGACAAGCGAAAACTTGTTAATGTAACAATAAAAAACTTGTTTCAGATCTTTTACCATTTTAGAAACACTCAGACATACATGTAAAAGTCTATCAATCTTAGCATGACCTATCAAAATGTAGGTTAATTTGAGAATGTTCATAGTTGTGCAGTCCGTTACAAACTGTACAAATTTAGCAATTCTATCTGATATTTTTATTAATGAACAGAAACTAGTCTAAAGTGTCTAAACTAGTCTAAACCTACTCTATACAGCAAATTTACCATTGTTACCTTAATGGGCAACTCCTGTCCTTCGCTCGGATACTCTATATGTTATTGTGTAAATTTAATCGATGAGTGGCCCGTGCCATCTAAAGCTTCAAGCGTGCCAGCTCATATTTAAACAATTTTTCTTTTCATAAATTTTGGCTGAATGTTTCAAAAAATATGCAGGCCACAGTTTTAACTTTTTCAATATGCTAACCTTCCTTGGATTTGAACAATTACTGAGAGCAGATGGAATCCTAGCTTGTCACACATATCAAACTGACCTATACTGATAACATAAAAAATTTCCAACTAGTGTAGTAATTTGCACTAATTTGTTTGCAAACATTTGCAATGCATTGGAAATACAGTCATACTTCAACTTACGAGCTTAATGCGTTCCGAGACTGAGCTCGTATGTCAATTTACTCGCATGTTGGTGCAATTTATTTATATATAGAACAATTAAATATATATTAATTGGTTTTCATACTCTGAAACATGCAAATAAAACACTCAAAACAAGATGTTGTAACAGAAAGAACATGTTGGTTATTGTCCTAACTTACCACAAATTTTTAAAAAGCAACAAATAAAAATAATGCAAGAAAATGTGATTAATTAAAATGTACAATTAAATACATACAATAGCCGCTACCGCTAGCATTTGCCAGAGAGGGGGATATCCTAGGGAGTTATAGAGGGTTATCCTTCATTAAAACAGTTGACTTTGATAAATTTGGATTTTATCAAAGTCTTTAAAGACAAACTTAGAAGCAAACCTAAAAGCAAACTTTCATTTTTAACTTGACGTAATTAAAATTCATACGGCGTTCATAGTTTCAAGTTTCTCGCTAGTTGGCTATTTTTTCCTGTGTTTCGCTTTCACGACTAGCCGGCCGTTTTACGATAAGCCTATCTAAGGACGTTTGCCTTTGTCGCCCATTCAACATGTTGCGATTAGGACGAACACATCTGTCGTCACAAACGGTTAATGTACGACCACTAGCCAACTTGTCCGAATGTTTATAGTTTTGATAAATGGTACCAGCCTTTTCACATAGCTTCGTTCAGTTACGCTGTCACCGGCCAATTGTTGATCTTTTATCCAATGTCTGAGCAGTCTCTCCATCTGCGGTCGTGAAGATCGCTGCGTCGTTTAGAAACTATAGTTATTCCTTTTGCGAACTAAATAAATGCCCTGAATATAATCCTTCTGTTTGATAATTGTGGATGTATTTCTGTCATATTGCTGAGCTAGCTCAATTACGCATACACATTACGCATATTTTTTCAATAATTGTCCGTTTGATAACTGTTATCATTTGCTTTTTCATTGCATTTCATCTTTCATTTTACTGGCAAACTTTCGGTCTACGCACAGTACTTTTAATTCACATAATTCTGCACTGAAAATCGCGCACAAAAAACATGGTACAAAAGTATAACCTGAGCAGTTGAAAACTACAGAGTGATGATGTGCTCATAAAACACCTCCGGCATACTTGACAACTGACTCACGTGCTCGTATCTCAAACATGGCTCGTATGTTAGTGCTAAAACTTGCTTAAAAGCTGGCTCGTATCTCAAGTTTCTCGTACGTTGGAGCACTCGTAAGTTGGAAGTATTACTGTATTTGCAAAAGAATTGCTGTAACTAGTGGATGCCAGGCACGGCCAGGCATCCACTAGTTAGAGCAGACCCAAAGCATGCTGCCTGACAATGGTACAAAAAATGTCAACATCATTTATATATGCACTGTTTTTCACCTCCTAGTAAACTAGGTGAATAGTGTTTTTATTATGGTTGCCACTGGTGTGAAAGATTAACAGAATAAAATTATTTAAAGATGACAAACAGGCAAAACGCTACACCCTGTCATTCTATCAGTAAAATTAGTACGCATGATCCCAATATTTTGAGCTGACTTTTTATTTTGTAGACTCCCACATTGAAGATAAGTTCAAGGCTATATTATACTGTCTCTTTTTATTTTAAATAAACAAGACAACAATTATTACTCTGAGCTTATAGAGAGCTAAAAGTGTGCTGAGATTTAATAGAAGCCAAAGGCGCGAGCAATGCATGAATGACACAAACGTGGTCTGCAACCGGACTACATCGGCACATTTCAAACCAGAACTGAGAGAAAAGAATATCTGATCGGTTCTTTATATAAATAGTTTCAGTTTCATTCAGATTAAGAACAATTTATTGAGCATTATGTATTCTAATGCATACAACAATTGATGAGAATATTCTTGAGATGCCGATTGCTGTAAGTCGTGTTGCTCGTTACCTAGTGTAGTGAAGTAAACGCTCATAGCCAGATGAACAACACTCTTGTACAAGGTGGTGGCCCTGAAGAGGGCCCTTTGGGAAAAAAATCAGCTCGGAACTATAGGCTATAGTCCGAGTCGATCACGAGGGTCAGGTCAGATCGCGAAGACTACTCGCTTTGGAGGAGCATTAGAATTAGCATGTTAGAACTAGCTTACGGTATTTATGGGTAATAAGCGGGCGTATCGGAGGGAGGACTTGTAAAGCGGAGGTAATAGACACTCGTTTTGTTTGTTTGCGCTAACTTTTGTGGTAAGATTTGACTGGATCTTATCGTTTTGCTGTCTTATCCATGCGTGTAACCAATTACAGTCAGTAAAATTGACCTATATTATTTTAACCAATTATCTTAGTTTTTGCCATTTTTGTGTGTATATAAGAACATGCAATCGTGTTGTTAGAGTGTTCTGCTCGTGTTGTGCTTTGTGCTGATATTTGTGAATAAACTTTGACGCTTTCTCAAAGTGTTGTTAATTGATTCATAGCAGACTATCTAGTAGGGAGCACTAGCTTTATTTGTTTTGTCTTCTCCTCATAAGCCGTGGCTTAAGACTGCGTTTCATAGCTGCAGCCACACAAGGCTTCGAGGGACGACAGACAGATTTGGCGAGTCTGTAACGCTGTGCGTAGGCATGTGGTATTAGACAGCGAACCACAGCTGCATCCACGCTAGTGCACCACCTCAGCCAGACAAGTGTTCTGCCAACTAATAGGAACTAGACATTTAATGATAGTTGGATAATTTCATGCCTGAAGCCGAGTAACTCTAACTTCCAAGAGTTTTGTTCAGGAGTTACATTGTTGGGGTATACCGGCAACCAGGTTACGAGGCCAGTATTCGGTCTGATCCTATGAGGCCAGTATTCGGTCGGATTCTACGAGGCCAGTATTCGGTCTGATCCTACGAGGCCAGTATTCGGCCTGATCCTACGAGGCCAGTATTCGGTCTGATCCTACGAGGCCAGTATTCGGTCTGATCCTACGAGGCCAGTATTCGGTCTGATCCTACGAGGCCAGTATTCGGTCTGATCCTACGAGGCCAGTATTCGGTCTGATCCTACGAGGCCAGTATTCGGTCTGATCCTACGAGGCCAGTATTCGGTCTGATCCTACGAGGCCAGTATTCGGTCTGATACTACGAGGCCAGTATTCGGTCTGATTCTACGGGCCTGTGTTCGGTCCCAAATTCGTCAGGGCCAGTCTTCGGTCCAGCTTAGTCAGCCTTAGGGTAGCTCCCGTATAATCTTGACGGTCGGGTGTGGCATCATTAGCGAGTATTACTTTATTGGTGGCAGCGGTGGGATCTTGCTGAAGAAAGATCAGAGAACCCACATAAAACAGGAGGATGTCGACACCCCAAGCCTCACCAATATCATCGCGAACCAGGGCAGCTATTGGAAATAGCTCGATTACAAGACAGATGGGAGCCATAGCAGCTGATGTGAATCATATGGCGGAAGAAACTGTACACCTAATGAAGGCATCAAAAAGGGCAAATCTACCTACACCTACGTTTGATGGGACCTCTGATGTCGATACATTTATACACCAGTTCACGCGAGTTGCACAGTTAATGCAGTGGGAGGAGCCAGAAGCTGCTATTAGATTTCAGATGGCGATATCGGGGCCTGCTAAAAAGGGACTAACAGCAACATCCTTCGAGGGGATGTGTACTCAGTTAACCTCCCGCTACCGTTTGAGGGAAGATAGCGCAGTGAAGCTATTGAAATCATTGAAGTGGAAGGCGAATGACAATGTTCATGAATTTGCTGCTTATGTGCGCAAATTGGTAGAAAAAGCTTTTCCGGAGCTGGATGATACACAGCAAGAGAAAAGAGCCATTAAGGAACTTACCAATGCGTTGCCATCGGGATGTCAGCCGCTTTCATGGGAGCTGCGCCATCGTACTCCTGACAGTTATGAAGAGGTGGTTGAGCTAGTACAGTCGTTTGGGGAGCTAAATTTTGGAGGACCCAATCGCATAAACCAGGTCGAGACAGATGAAGTGAGTTGCCTGCGGAAGGAAGTTGCAGCTCAGGCCGCCTTAATTGAGCAAATGGTAGCTTCGCAGGCACAAATGCAAAAGCAGCTGAGCGCTGCCTTAACACAGATACAGCCCAGGCGTACACCAATTACATGCTACCGTTGCCAAAAGACTGGGCATATGGCCAGGAGTTGTCCGACCATGCCTAGACCAGCCCCAAAGCTGCAAGCGGAAAATGGCAATGTTCAGCCGGGTCAAGCCTGAGCCCTGCTGAACAGGACCCTATCAGGCAAACCATTGTATTTAACATTGGAGGGCACACATCTGCTCTATTTGTTCCTACCAGGTTTGAGAACAAAACTATGCCCATGCTACTCGACAGTGGTTGTACACAATCCGTCATTCCAACCGCGGTGCTGGAGACCTTGCCACGAAGTTGTTACACACCGGTATCGCCCACCCGAGGTCGCGGGGTGCTCGCTAATGGGGAGGAGATCCGGTTAGATGGGGTCACAACACTAACCTTTAAGCTGGGTCGTCTACAAGTAAGTGCACCATTCTGGGTGGCGGACATCAACAACCACGCCTTATTGGGGCTCAACTTTTTCCAGGAGCATGACAGCTCAATCGACTTTAAAACTTGCCAGTTCCAATGCGATGGTATCAAAGTCAGCTGTTGCTCAAAAGAGGGAGAACCCTTACAGGTCGGGGTGCAAGCCAGACACGCAAGCAGGATTCCTCCGCAAACAGAATTGGTCATACAGGCCCGACTAA
This sequence comes from Watersipora subatra, assembly GCF_963576615.1. Taxonomy (NCBI): domain Eukaryota; kingdom Metazoa; phylum Bryozoa; class Gymnolaemata; order Cheilostomatida; family Watersiporidae; genus Watersipora; species Watersipora subatra. The sequence goes on from NC_088712.1 coordinate 12,916,425, forward strand.
ATCGTGTCTGGGTACATGGGGCTGGGTGTATTGAAACCACTCAAGCAGCCCCAGGAGTGGTAGTGGCTAGCTCGTTGCACCGCCCTAATGGGCAGCTCTTACCCATACGGGTGATGAACTATAGCGATCATCCAGTGACCATTCCTGCGGGCAAACGGATTGCGGTTTGTACAGCAGTGCAAGCAATAGAAAGCCTAGACATGGCCACCCCAGCCATACCAGACAAAAACTGGGAGGATATTGTCTGCAGATGGTGTGAAGGTCTGGATCAAGAAGGATCTGTAAAAGCAAGGAATCTGCTCAGCAAACATCACGCAGTATTTAGCAGAGAGAAATTTGATCTGGGTCGAACGGATGTTGTACAACATGACATAAATCTCAACACTGGAGCTAGGCCTATCAAACAAAGACCGTATAGACATGGGCCTGTGCAAGAGGAAGAGATTGAAAAGCAAGTTGAAGAACTAAAAGCACATGGCCTGGTCAAGGAAGGTCATGGTGCTTGGAGCTCTCCAGTGGTGCTGGTAAAAAAAAGAGATGGCAGTTGGCGTTTTTGTGTCGACTATCGTAAGCTAAATGAGGTCACACAAAAAGATGCTTACCCCCTCCCGCGCATAGACGACAGTCTGGATGCTCTTGGCGGGAGCCGCTTGTTTAGCACCTTGGACTTGACATCCGGATATTGGCAGGTGGGGCTAGCTAAGGGAGCTCGAGAGAAGGCAGCCTTCGCCACACGTTCTGGTTTGTGGGAATGGCAAGTCCTCCCCTTTGGTCTAACCTCAGCTCCATCGACATTTGAAAGACTAATGGAACGAGTACTGCGAGGGCTACACTGGCGAACTCTGCTTATATATCTAGATGATATAATCGTGTTTTCCAAAGATTTGGACAGCCATCTCAGTAGGTTGGAAGAAGTATTCACCCGACTGAAGGCTGCGGGACTGAAATTGAAGCCGAGCAAATGTACGCTTTTTGCAAAACAAGTAAACTACCTGGGACATGTTGTCAGTGCAGATGGGGTGGCAACAGACCAAGAGAAGGTTGCAGCTGTTAGAAATTGGCCAGTACCGCAGCACAAGACTGATGTGCGGGCTTTTCTGGGAACTTGCGGGTACTATCGTCGGTTTATTGCCGGGTTCTCCGAACTCCAAAGGCCACTCAGTCAACTTTGTAAACGGGAGGCAAACTTCCGTTGGGATGAAAATTGTCAAAGAGCATTTGATATACTCAAAGAGAAGCTGACATCAGCTCCTATTTTAGCTTACCCAGATTACACTTTACCCTTCATTTTGGACACAGATGCCAGTCAGGTGGGAACTGGAGCTGTTCTCTCCCAAAAGCAAAAGGAAGGTGAGAAGGTTGTCGCCTACTACTCCAAAATGTTTTCCCCGGAAGAAATGAACTATTGTGTCACCCGCAAGGAGCTTCTGGCCATAGTCAAGGCAGTAAACCATTTCCGGCCACAACTATACGGCAGGAAGTTTGAGATACGGACGGACCATGCCTCACTTCTCTGGCTTTTACGAACCTCTGTTCCAACTGGTCAACTTGCACGTTGGATGGAAACACTGTCAGAATTCGACTTTTCCTTGGCTCATCGTTCCGGTCGCAAGCACAACAACGCTGATGGATTGAGTCGCCAAGAGTGTCAGGACTGCAAGCAATGTGCTAGGTTGACAGGGGAGATTAAGTTGAGTGCCTTAGACAACCCAGAGATTCAAGAGTCAAAAATAACCTCCGAACAATTGGCTGACCCACACATTGGACCAGTCCTACAGGCCGTGAAATCAGCAGGTGCTATTGATGAAAAGCATGCATCGGCAGAAACTCTCAAATTGTGGTCAAGAAAAGAATTTTTGGAGATAGGCCCAAACGGGGCTCTCCGGATCCAATTGCCAGATGGGCGCCATAGAAGTTACCAAACTGTGTGCCCTCAGGAACGGCGGTTGCCAATCATGACTGAAAATCATAACCAGGCACACCTGGGAGTCAACAAAACCCTACTAGCTATTCGCCGAAAATGGTATTGGCCTGGTATGACTGGAGACATCCGAAGATTCGTGGCGTCATGTACAGCGTGTCAACAAGCCAAGGTAGCTCGCCATCGCCACTTCCACCCCAAGAATCATCTAACGGCAGGCCGGCCTTGGCAAGTGGTTGCTGTAGATTTGTGCGGACCGCTCCCTGAGACAGAAGCGGGAAATACGCAAATATTAGTGCTGGCAGACCATTTTACCAGATGGTATGATGCCATTCCGATTAAAGATGGCAAAGCTTCCACCGTGGCTAAAATACTGGATGAACGGGTGTTCTCATATTTCGGCATTCCTGAAACATTACACAGCGACCAGGGGGCGCAATTTCAGTCCCAGCTGCTAGCGGAATGCTGCAAGCTCTGGAACTGTAAGAAGACCAAGACGGCACCTTATCACCCACAAGGGAACTCGGTGGTAGAAAGATTAAACCGAACGGTAGGGAATTCCCTGCGTGCCCTATTGCGTGATTCAGAGCATCGAGAATGGGATGAGCTTTTGCCACAAATTATGAGAACCCTACGTGCCACGCCCCACCGGATGACAGAAGAAACACCGAATTATTTGATGCTCGGAAGAGAAACGCGACTACCACCTGATCTACTCCATGAAGGACGGGAGGAATCCGTGCTGCAAGAAGATTATGCCCAGCAACTCCAGGAGCGTTTACAAATAGCTGGAGAAAAACTTCGAAGGGAACAGCTAATGCCTCGAGTCTCAGATAGTGAAGAGCCATCAAAATATATGGTTGGGGATAAGGTGTGGTTGAAATCCTTCTATAAACCTACTGGGAGGGGCCAAAAACTTCAGCCCAAATACATTGGTCCATACCACATTACGGCAGTGCTTCCATATCAGAGTTACGAGATGAGCCGAAATGGCAAGCTATCCGTTCAACACGAAGGACGTATCCGGCTATGGCAGGGAGGGGAACAATCGCAAATGGAGGAAACTCCAGCTCAATCAGATACAAATGAAGACACCCAAGAAAGCCATGACATAGGCCGCCAGGTCGCAAGTGCCGTTCAGAGACAGCAGGTGTGGAAGTCACCCCGAGGAAAGAGGAAGTCTCGTCGACCCAGATACCTAGATGAGTTCCACTTGGACCTGTGTAAGGCTCAGGAGATGTTTCCGGTTGACAAAGAAGTAGCTATTCTGGGACAGAATTCAGTTCTTGTTGGGGGCAGTGAAGTAAACGCTCATAGCCAGATGAACAACACTCTTGTACAAGGTGGTGGCCCTGAAGAGGGCCCTTTGGGAAAAAAATCAGCTCGGAACTATAGGCTATAGTCCGAGTCGATCACGAGGGTCAGGTCAGATCGCGAAGACTACTCGCTTTGGAGGAGCATTAGAATTAGCATGTTAGAACTAGCTTACGGTATTTATGGGTAATAAGCGGGCGTATCGGAGGGAGGACTTGTAAAGCGGAGGTAATAGACACTCGTTTTGTTTGTTTGCGCTAACTTTTGTGGTAAGATTTGACTGGATCTTATCGTTTTGCTGTCTTATCCATGCGTGTAACCAATTACAGTCAGTAAAATTGACCTATATTATTTTAACCAATTATCTTAGTTTTTGCCATTTTTGTGTGTATATAAGAACATGCAATCGTGTTGTTAGAGTGTTCTGCTCGTGTTGTGCTTTGTGCTGATATTTGTGAATAAACTTTGACGCTTTCTCAAAGTGTTGTTAATTGATTCATAGCAGACTATCTAGTAGGGAGCACTAGCTTTATTTGTTTTGTCTTCTCCTCATAAGCCGTGGCTTAAGACTGCGTTTCATAGCTGCAGCCACACAAGGCTTCGAGGGACGACAGACAGATTTGGCGAGTCTGTAACGCTGTGCGTAGGCATGTGGTATTAGACAGCGAACCACAGCTGCATCCACGCTAGTGCACCACCTCAGCCAGACAAGTGTTCTGCCAACTAATAGGAACTAGACATTTAATGATAGTTGGATAATTTCATGCCTGAAGCCGAGTAACTCTAACTTCCAAGAGTTTTGTTCAGGAGTTACATTGTTGGGGTATACCGGCAACCAGGTTACGAGGCCAGTATTCGGTCTGATCCTATGAGGCCAGTATTCGGTCGGATTCTACGAGGCCAGTATTCGGTCTGATCCTACGAGGCCAGTATTCGGCCTGATCCTACGAGGCCAGTATTCGGTCTGATCCTACGAGGCCAGTATTCGGTCTGATCCTACGAGGCCAGTATTCGGTCTGATCCTACGAGGCCAGTATTCGGTCTGATCCTACGAGGCCAGTATTCGGTCTGATCCTACGAGGCCAGTATTCGGTCTGATCCTACGAGGCCAGTATTCGGTCTGATCCTACGAGGCCAGTATTCGGTCTGATACTACGAGGCCAGTATTCGGTCTGATTCTACGGGCCTGTGTTCGGTCCCAAATTCGTCAGGGCCAGTCTTCGGTCCAGCTTAGTCAGCCTTAGGGTAGCTCCCGTATAATCTTGACGGTCGGGTGTGGCATCATTAGCGAGTATTACTTTAGTAGGTTACAAGCCAACGGACATCCTTACATTTCAATTTATAAACATTATGGAAATTTTTCAATAACGTGAGAAGCTTTAAGATTACCACTAATCCTTAGGTAGATACATGTAGTTTATTAGCAATCTGATTCAGGCACTAAATACAACAGAGTGGAAATGTTACATTGTTAAATCTCACCATTGAATGCAGTTGTTACTCCCGAATCGATAATATACTACACGCAGTACTCGGAGATCCGCAGTTACGTTCCTACTAAAAATAGTAGCAGGCTATTGTCTTGAAATCAGCGAGAAAGCTTCAGCCAATCACATCGAGCCTACAACGGCTAGTCGCGTCCTCAAAGTATAGGAGGCGGAGACAATTCAACCCTGGTTTATTACCCAGCACTGCCTATCATACCCCTATCATACACCATGCTGAGCCCTTTTTATGGTTAGGCTGAGGAAATATTCCACAGTCGGCTAGAGACAATTGATCAGTGATGTCTTGACCCAGCTACAACCTGCAGAACACGTGAATGCATTGACTTACTGATACTACCAATGTGGATATAGTCTCTCGTTCACCAACTAATATTGCAGTATTCTGTATATGAATACAGAACACCATCACAAAAACACAAATGATTCTTGTTAGACTACTGCAAACTGAAAACTATCACAATTATATAAGCTTGCGCTTATGTGAGCAGAGATAATAGCTACTAAATCTTTATTTTCCGATTTTCGTTTATAAATAGTCATGATATTATGAAATCTCTGAGGGTTTTAATCGCGATCAATTTTTATTAATTTTAATCTTGAAACACTTTGGTAATCAGATCATCTCATACATCAACAACAATTGTAAATGATAGAAAAATACCGTTATAATCTGATAAAACCTAGAAAAATGTGTAAATTCATTATCATTGCCAATTTAGTAATGACCAAGATTATTTTAACTCTCCTTTTTTCAGTGCACACAACTCCAAAATGTTCAAATGTCAAGCTATTCGGTAGCACAATTTAGGCTAAATTTGGACAATTTATATCACAGTTCAATAATCATTTACAACAGTTTCACATAACCTAATATAAATATTAGTAGAGTTCTATACCTTTATTATTATGAGTAATACATTTAAAAGATTTGATTGAGAACATTGTACAATTCAAACGCCATCAAAGGTTGATGGCTCTCTGAGACAATCAGAGTTTCTCATGCAGCCCCTGATAAAACTTACTTGCCAAACACACTTACCTTAGATCATCAAGCCTTAATTAGATATTTAAAGACTGTAGGCCTAAACCAACTCTAATTGGTTGGTTGTGTTTCCATAGCAACAACAAAATTTACTTGACTATTGAACAATACTTTCAAATACTTCTTACAAACCTTTTTTGGCTTCATTGGGACTTGAACCCAGGACCTTTAGTAACCATCTAGCAAAAATAATACTCTTAAACCATCAAGCTACAAATTCTATCATTTATAACAATACTATATTGTTATTACTATATTATTGATCAGGAGTTGAACCCGGGACCTCTTACACCCAAAATGAGAATCATCTCTCACACCAACAAGTTATCGGTTAATGCCAGCAAGACTTCACTAACTAGTAATTTCTCCAATGCAGCATGGCATATATTAAAGCACATTTTGAGACTTTTTAACAAAAGGTTGCTGAGCCAAATAGGATTGGAGCCTGCAATCTCTTGCACTCTAAACAAGAATCATATCTCTGGACCATCAAACGAATAATGATGTAATCAGAAATCTGATTTTTTTATAGTCTAAAAAGCTAGAACCACTTTTTAAGAAAATACCAACAATTTAGAATAACTTGAAATATGATTGAAACATGAAAATCCCTTAGCAAAACTAACAAAGACCAGAGCACAATTAAATTTTATGTAGCTACTTTATGTAGTCATAGGCCAGTCCAAATAAACTAGCAAATAGTTTTGCTACTTTCTTTAAAACTTTCAATTTTCCCAACAACTCAAATTTAGCATAATTTTCAAAAACAATATAGTCTATCAAACCCCTTTTAGAAAGTTTCAAAAGTATGATGTACCCAAAACTTGTCAACTTATAAAGATTGGATTTCATACCTATATCAAACAATAAGCACAAAGGTCGGACGACTTCCTTCATGACAAATAAAAAAACAAATAATTCCAAAGTCTGTAACATTCAGTGTTTAGTCACATAGCCTACTGTATATAAAATAGTGGGAGCTTTTTTGTTGGTGTACGCAGGGACAGAGTAAGATAGCCCTTGTTGTTAGCAGATAAAAGTATGTATGCCTTGCTTCATAACAAACCTTAGCTTAAGATCTTAATAAATAGTCAATGTTTGCAGGATATGATAGCTGAGTAGCTATTCTGATAAAAAAGCCTTTAATGTATGCAGGAAATGTTTTGAGGGCATTCATTCATGTACAATTATTTAATTGACAGAGTAATTACCATGTCAGAAATTAAGGATATCTTAAAGGAATTTAATATAGTCACGTCAAAAAATATAAAAAGTAATTCTTTTCAGTTATATCCGATTCCGATTCAAAACAGACATGAAACATGTAATTAATTTTTTTGTACAAATATGAGTAACTGAATGAAGCTAATAGTCTTGAAATGTTTGTTAGTTTGACGTGTTGGGGGAACCCAGTCTTAATAAAGCTTGACCGGCTTGACCAGGATTCGAACCCAGGACCTCTTACAATCAAAGCTAGAAATGTACCAAGACTCCTAGTGCTATGAGAAAGATAAAAAAACTCTAACATTTTGTTAGTGTCTCCAAAGCAACAAGAAAGCATATTAAAAGTTATCTTTTATATCAATTTAAAAAAAATATTATTCAGCTTCACCAGGATTTGAACCAAGGACCTCTCGCACCCGAAACGAGAATCACAATCAAAGAAAATCGAGCCACAAACGATGTAACCGAAAGCTGGCTTCTTACTACGTTCTCTAAAGCAACAACTAAATTGGTTTTTTCTACTGTTGCAAGTAGTGATGCTTCACATTCGGGTAACTGAAATCTCAAAACCACTTTTTTTTGGAACTGCAAGTAGATGTGACAAGAGTAGATGTGCAGGTAGATTAATAGCAAAGCATTTCCTACGAGGAAATTTATAAAGAAGATATTTGCAAGATGATATAATGTGAAAATGTGCACAATACGAATAATATTGAAACAAAGTATTAACGGTCTGTAGTTACTGATGCAGTAATTGCTTTGCAATGAGTAGCAGTCAATATCAAGGATTAGAATTTGATCTCCCAAATAAAACAACGATGTCAGACAAGGTGGGAGACACAATTAAATAAAGTTATACCAAGACTCCTCAACCTTGGTTTAGATTAATGGCAAGAATTAGTCAAGCAATTATTATCAGGTACTCGGTATTGGACAAATGGGTTGAGTTTACAACAGACAAATATTAACAATACTCAATCTCCAACTTACTGTATGCCAATCAATGGTGATTATAAAATTGATGCTGGAACATATACACACATCGTTTCTATAGATGAGAATTAAATTGCTGAATTTTAATTACCTTAGGTGCTTCCAGATTTTGCATGTCCACCAATAATAGTTACAACATTAACAAACAATACTTTGAAAATTTCATGAACAAACAAGCTACAATTTCCTTATTATACTGGAAATTACACAAGCGTGTTAGCCCAACCAAACCTAAAAGCATTCATAATTAAAAATGTCTCAGTACAAAAAGCCAAATGAGGGTTTCACAACAATTCAAGGGTGGCACAACTCCTCACCAGTTCAATTGCCAAATATTCTGCAAGGACTGTTCATACCTTTACAGTTTTTAACTGAAATAATATTAATTTATGAGCACAAAAGTTGTCAGATTGTCAGCTACTAGTCCCCTGTTCCATTTACACAAACATCTGTTTCAACCTCTGTTGAAATTCATTGTACGATAACAAGTAGATGAGAGCGTTAGAAAAGGAAAATTCAACATTTCAGTAGTTATACTAGCCAAACTGCTCTAGTTATTATATTTATAATAAGTCTTTGACAGTGTCAAAACTGGTTACCCCTGTACTCTGTGTTTAGCTAACATGAAAAAATGTACTAAGCCTCCATATAAGCTTTCACTAAACATTTGAATTATTCTCCTGGTAAAAGCTTCCTTTTTTACATACATGTACATGCAAGGTTGTTTGAAATAGTAGATAACTCAAAACCATACTTTTTTATTACAGCAAAACATTTTAGTAATTTCTTTTTCAAAATTGTTTGCCAATGTAGGAAACTCTGGCTCATTGATGCGAGTTGCCATGAGCGAGCAGGTGTTGAAAAAACAAATTACTGCTTGCCTTTTTCAAAAGAACAAATATGTAAGAATTGTATAGTAGTTTCAAACACTGTAACACAATTACTTCAAAAGAAGTATTACCAGCATATAATTAGGGAGAAACTTGTGATAATTCGTTAGCAGTTATTTTTGAGGCAGTTTTCAATTGAATGGATTATAATGTCAACCCACAAATAAGACAATGACATAAGACGAGGTTGGAGACACAAAGAATTCAAAGTTACATTGCGACTCTCTAACTTCAAGTTCGTTCGATAGCCAGAAATATCAAAACATTATCCCGAGCTAAGTTTTGGACCGACGAGTGTTGTTCATAAAGTCTGCTGTCGGATTCCATACACATTTGTGCATACCTTTGGAATTCAGTAACAAATATTAAAAGTTTTTAGAAGGAATGCAGTAGTTTAACCTTGTATTTGAATTAAAGTGATAATTGTTAAACAACAGAGTTGAGCTATGTAAAACATTAAAATCAATTATGCATGAAATCTTGTGTCATTAATTTCAAAAGTTACTTTCAATGATTATTACAGACAGTATTTCGTGGTGAGCTTTCATGTCCTACCAGTATCAACTTTATTTTGTAAAATGAATGTCATTATAAAAAGACTTGGGATATGTAATTCGCCTACCACAGTGATATGCCTAAGTGAGCTACAAAATGTTCCATGTTAAATAAATTATATTGAGAGGTCATGTCTGATTTCAACATAATTTAGCAACTTAGTTCAGAGAAATTCCTTGTTGATGTAAAAAATCTTGCTCATCGATAAAGCTGGTCGTGTAAAAACATGCATTGGAAATATCAATTTCTTCTTGCATTTTTACAAAATAGCATGAATGTCAGAGATTAAGGATAGCTTTAAAGATTATAACACAATTGCTTCATAAAGTATTACTCGCACACAACTAGTGAGATGTTTGCCATAATTACTTGGCAGTTATTCTTGAGTGAGTAGTCCATCGAAAGGATTATAATTTTAACTGAAAATAAGCCACTAACATCAAGCGAGTTAGAAGACACCAAAAACTGAACTTAAACCAGAACTCCTTAATTTTAAGTGTGCTAAATTGCAAGACATAATCAAACATTTAATAAACATCTGCAGGTACTAGGTATAGGAGATATAAGTTTAGTTTACCACAAAGTGTTTTAGCAACCTATGATCTTTAGCCTAGGGCAATCAATGGTGATCATAAAAGTAGTGCAGCCACATATACACACTTTCGTTTTTATGAGTAAGAAGTAGAGGTCTGACCTATTAATATCTGCTGTCTAATAGTTTATAGTTTCATGCTCTCTATAGTTTTACGGTTGTCATTTTAAAATGGCAATCATCATGTGTGTGCGCAAACAGTTTCGCAGGTAAATGACAAACATGAAGCGTTTCCAATATTGCAATGCCTCACAGGTACTGAGTAGTGTACGACTACATATGTGGTATAAAAGCTCTTTAAAGGTAGTGATAGTGTGTTTCAACATACCTCCAAGAAAACAGGAAAGCATTCAATGCTAGCACCAGCTGCAGCCAAATCAGTAGATTTCTTTAAAGAATGACCTTAATCTTACTTCATTGAGTTTCAGCTATCTTGTAAGTATGTATTACAACAGCCTGCAAATGATAAAGCTGATACAATCAAATCCATACTTACATGCATTTCACCAAACAAACTCTCTAACATACAATGACTGCGGAGCATACAATGACTCTATAGTAGAAAGGAATTTGTAATATTCAACTTGCAAAGTTTTCAAATATTTCATATTTTTTGACAGAAAATGATGAGGCTGGTAAAATATGAAAAATAAATAAAATAATATATATTTACTCCAAATTTATTCCTTAACTAACTTTAATGGAAAGTTAGTTCAAAGTTGCAAAGTAAGGCTAGGTATTCGTCTGTACTCAGTTGATGCAATCAAACATGGCTTCATAGAAAGTCAGTAAATCCTTTATGTAAACCAATTTCTGTACCCAGAACAAGAATCATACCCTAGACCATCAAGCTTCGCATTAACAATTTTAATCAAAGAAAATCTGACAAATTGGCCAGAGAGAATCAGTGATGGTTTGACCCAGCTACAACCTGCAACACACTTAATGGATTGACTTATCGATAGTACCAATCCGGATATAGCCTCTTGTTCACAAACTAATATTGCAGTAGCAAAAAATGAATACAGGACATGTCACAAAAACACAAATGAGTCTTGTCAAGTTACTGCCTATCTATCTGTCTATTACTACCTGTCTATGTGAGTAGAGGTAATAGCTACTAAATATTTATTTTACTGTTTCCATTTATAAATAGTCATATTATTATGAAATCTCTGAGCGTTTTAATCGCAATCAATTTTTATCAATTTTAATCTTGAAACATTTTGGTAATCAGATCATCTCATACATCAACAACAATTGTAAATGAGAGAAAAATACTGTTTTATTCTGATGAAGTCTAAAAAATTGTGTAAGTTCATTATCATTGCCAATGTAGTCATGGCAAAGTTTATTTAAACACTGTTTTACTGAGTGCACACGACTCCAAAATGTGTATATGTAAAGCTATTCGGTAGCACGATTTAGACCAAATTTGGACAGTTAATATAACAGTTCAGTAATAATATGCAACAATGTCGCATAGCGTAATGTAATTATTTCCAGAGTGCTATACCCTTGTTATTATCAGTAATATATTCACAATATGCGATTGAGAACATTGTACACTTCAAATGCCATCAAAAGTTGAAGGCTCTCTGAGAAAATCAGAAATTCTCATGTGGCCCCTGATAAAAATTACTTGCCAATATAATCTATCAAAATCAAAATCTATAAAACTTTCAATTTCCCAACAACTCAAATTTAGCATAGGATTCGAGAACAATATAGTCTATCAAAATCCTTCTAGAAAGTTTCCAAAATATGATGTACCCTAAAGTTGTCAACTTGTAAAGATTTAACTCATACTTTTATAAAAAATAAGCCCAAAGGGTGGGTTACTTCCTTCATGAAAAATGAGAATGCAAAAATTTGAAATCATTTTTATCAGAGTGTGTACGTACACGTCTGTAACATTCAGTGTTTAGTCATATAGCCTATATAAAATAGTGGGAGCTTTTTGATTGGTGTACACAGTGACAGAGTCAGGTAGCCCTTGTTGATAGCAGATAAATGTACGCATGCCTCGCTTTATTACAAACCTTAGCCTAAGATCTTAATAAATAGTCAATGTTAGCAGGCTATGATAGCTGAGTAGCTATTCTGTTAGAAAAGCCTTTAATGTATACAGGAAATGTTTTGAGGGCATTCATTCATGTACCATTATTTATTTGATAGTATAATTACCGTGTCAGAAATTAATGATATCTTTAAAGGAATATAACATAGCTACATCAAAAATTATAAAAAATCATTCTTTTCAGTTCTATCTGATTCTAATTCAAAACAGACATGAAACATTTAATTAATTCTTTGTACAAATGTAAGTAACTAAATGAAGATTGTCTTGAAAAAATTGTTAGGTTGACATATTGAGGGAACCAAGTCTTAATACAGCTTGACCGGCTTGACCAGGATTCGAACCCAGGACCTCTTACATTCAAAGCTAGAAATGTACCAAGACACACAGTGCTATGAAAACTATAAAAAAACTAATATTTTGTTAATGTCTCCAAAGCAACAAGAAAGCTTGGAAAATGTTTCCTTTCATATTAATCTAAAAAAAAATTATTCAGCTTCACCAGGATTTGAACCAAGGACCTATTGCACCAAAGACGAGAATCACACTCGGGGACAATTAAGCCACGAACAATGTAAATGAAACCTGGCTTTATGCTACGTTATCTAAAGCAACAACTAAACTGGTATTTTTTCTGCTGTTGCAAGTACTGATGCTTCACATTTGGTTAACTGAAATCTCAAAACAATTTATTTTTTTGAGACTGCAAGTAGATGATAAACCTGTGAGCAAAGCATATCCAATGAGGAAATTTATAAAGACGATATTTGCAAGATGATATAATGTGAAAAATATGCACAGTACAAATTATATTGAAACAAAGTATTAACGGCGTGTAGTTACTGATGCCGTAATTGCTTTGCAATGAGTGGCAGTCAATATCAAGGATTAGAATTTGATCTCTCAAATAAAACAATGATGTCAGACAAGGTAGGAAACTCGAATAATTAAATTTATACCAAGACTCCTCAACCTTGGTTTAGATTAATGGTCATAATTAGTCAAGCAATCATTTTTAGGTACTAGGTATTGGACAAATGAGTTGAGTTTACAACAGAGAAATATTAACAATACGCAATCTCCAACTTACTGTATGCCAATCAATGGTGATTATATAATTAGTGCTGAAACATCGTTTCTATGGATGACAAGCAAATGGCTTAATTTCAATTACCTTAAGGTGCTTCCAGATTTTGCAAGAGCACCAATAATAGTTACAACTTTAACAAAAAAACTTTGAAAATCTCATGAACAAACAAGCTACAACTTCCTTATTATATTGAAATCTACACAAGTGCGTTATATTTTTGCAAAAGGTTTCACTCCACTACAGTCGAATTGACAGAATAGTTTTTGAAAAGAATTTCAAAATTACCAAAATAGCTTTGCAAGATACTTTCATTTTAGAAAATCTGCGAAATATTTCAAAACTTTTGTGACCTTGGTGTTTATACATGACTAGCTGCATTACCCGCCTACAGAGACAGAATCACTCGCATCATAAGATTTATTGAGAGTTGTCATACATACTGTATAACAACTCCAAATATACAGTGTACTGAAATTGTTGCCCTGATGTATTATTATATAAATTGTCTACTGAAATTCTTGCCCTGAACGTGCATACACATATACATGTCGATAATGTTGGGGATAACAATGGAAATTTGCAATGTGTTTTACAGCTAGATGCGTGTAAAATCTAGTAAATATTCTAGATTCATGTGTCTAGATTCATGCATCCGTTCACACCCGTCTATATTCGAAGTTGACGATCACGCACTTCTGCGGCTGAGTCCCCGCCTCGGCTGACCAGTCTTTACCCCCCTCACAGTTGACAATCGGTTTCTTGCACTCGCCCGCCCCGCAATCAATTGCTTTGCACTCGCAATCAATCGCCTTGCAATCGATCGCTTTGCAATCAATGACAAAAGATTTAATAAAAAGTCACAGAGCAAACTTTGCAGAATAATCACAGTAACATTGAAATAATAATTTTATTTATCATTTTTCTTTAGTATAATAAAGGACTATTATAAACAGTTTTAATTAGAAACAAGTTAAGTAGCACCAAGTCTATCAGGGGTGTAGATTAACTCGTTACAAATATAAAAGGGGGGGTCAGCTAAATATGATCCAAAAACTTTAGTCTAGCGGCAGGACTACTTTTACTAACTTTATCATCTGACAATTTATGATATCTTTCAATTTACTTTGACAAGAAAATTGGACTTGTCCTCCCTTGGTTTGCTCGCATTTGATAACATTACATAACATTTGCTTGTTTTGGTATTAGCGTTATACTAGCCTGTTTGTGTTTTAGCATAATTGTATTTCAAAAATTATGCTGATAGAAATTATCACTGGATAGCAAGAGTAACTCTTAGCCTGAGATCCCTGCCATGAGCGACAAGAGCTAATGAACAAGAATGACCAATAGGCAATGGCTATACCCTCTGTTCGCTAAGATTTCTCTATAATTATGCTCTGCTCTTCTAAGTTTTACACACTTCTCACATACAATGGTAGCATTCTATTGAGAAATTTATGTTGACACCATGAAAACTTCTGAGTGAACACAGTACAGTCAGACCTCAACACGCTAGCATCCTGTATTCTGATACTTACCTCGTATGTCAGTCCTCTTCTATCTCAAATCAATTCGTACTATGTAAAATATATTATATATTATTGAAACTATTATTATTTTATAATTATCATTTCTGTAAATTCATATACTGAAATTAGTCCATTCCTACCTACTGAACAAAACCACCTATAATACTACCCTAGGACACTTATGTATTCGCGGCATCTAACTTTCGCGTTTTCGCGGTGTCATCCTCTCGCGAAAATTTAATGAGCGAAACTAAACTATCATAACGAGCGAGCGAAAACGCGAAGTTAAATAGCTTTGCTCATTGGTATCCACAATAAAATCGTCATATTAGAAATGCAGGCAATTTTCGTCTGTGGTCTGTGTCTCGATCAATGGGAAATTTCTGGTAAACTCATTATAGCTAATACACCAACTGAGCAGCATGGCAAAGCAAATTAAGATTATATCAGTTTAGTCACCGAATTTGTAACTGATGAGGATGAAAGTCTGGTAGGTGAAGTCATAAAATTGCAGAATAATTATTGTAGTGATGAATTTTATTACCAACCAAAAACAATATCAACCCTCATCAGGTCCAACCACATTATATCTTCCACTGCCAACCATGTACAAATTAGCTACTGGCCTAGTGCCAGCCATTTTACCGAAATTGCCGATATTGCTTCATGATATGTATACAGTATTTTTTCAAGTTGTACTTCAATTATCTGTATAATAACAAAAATCTAAATTGGCTATTATGTCACCAACAACTAATTGTTTCAATTAATTGTAATCACCAACTGTTTTATGACTCGCGCGGGGTAGTTAATGAACTCACAGAAATTGTTCGTTTTCAGATTAGCAATTCTCAAACAAAAGTTTAAAATTGCTTCGTTGTTTTAGGCCGATTTTATAGAGAAATCTTCGGACAACACAGTCAATTTCATAAAACGCTTAAAGACCGTGGGTTATGTGGTCAACAAATAATAAAATCAGGTTACCAGACAATTGCTGAGAAAGTCCAAAAAGTGCGTTTATGGCAGTGGCCCCTAGAAAACGCATAAATGCATTTATGGCAGCGTAAGGGTTATACAGTTTTGGTTGTGAAGTTGGTTGCTACCTATCTATTTTCTTTTTCTTGGGATTCGAGTGTGAAAGTCACAGCGGGAGGAACCTAGACGTCATTGATAATCTAAAAAACAAATGGCAGCAAGTGATCAAATTGAATTGCCGATCTCACCCACACATTTCAACCTGTGGTTTACAAATACGAACTAGTCCCAAATTGAATTTTTTTCTCATTAGCAAACAGGACCTGAGGAATGTAATCTGTTTTTTCCACTGCATTTATTTTCACATCACTATATTTTCGCACTCATCACAGCCGCGAAATAAAGTTGCAGCGAAATTTTATTCTGTGTGCTACTCACGAAACTAAATACTAGCAAAATATAAGTGTCCTAGGGTATGAGAGTTGCAAAAAGTGCCGGCTTTCAGCACACATAAGACATACCCGTGGCCTTGCCTCTTTTTGCCTTGTTTTTGATTTCCGTTCGTCTTCAATGTTAGCCTTTCTATAACTTTTCAAACTGACTCAACGAGAAAACCGAACGATGCTATTTTTACAAGTGGCTTCTCCTTTGATGAGTGGCCAACTAGAAGCCACGTAGAGAACCGCCTCATACGCTCGTATTTCACATTTGCATCATGTCTATTATCAAATATTTGTGAGAAATCTTTGTCATGCTTCCATATTCTCGTATGTTGGGAGACTCATATGACGAGGTATAACTGTAGCATTACACACGAGTAAACCATAGAGCAACCTTTAAACTATACATCTATGAATATTTGCATGTCACAATGGGACTAAAACTTAAAAACAGGGGCATAAGTTTAAGAAAGTTCAAAAATTTTAGAATTCTAATCGAACTTTATATATTGAATGATTGATGATTTCCCTGCAAAATAGGTTGAAAATTACATGAACCTATAAAATATTGAGAAGCACTCACACACCCCATGTCTCTGTAAGTCTTGTTATTTTCTGGATGGTTAGTCACCCTCCGCTTGTCTAGCCACTGTCTCCTTGACTAGCCATCTTGTTCATGTTCAACCACTTGTTTAACCAGTTTCACCTCTTCCTGGCATACCTAACCACCCTCTACCAATCCATTAGCAGTATTAAACACTAACGTAGATAATATATTTCAATAGGTCAACATAGCCTTATAGCCATCAAGCCAAAGGATTAAATGTTGAGTATTTAATTATCAGCCATTAGGCCAGGATAAACTCAAAGATATTGCATAATAAACCTAAAGGGGTAGGTAGCTACAGTCAGGACACACCAGTGCTAGTAAGCTCAGCATTGAACCAAAGAAGTAAATAAAAAAGACGTATTGGCATTTTTTGGCTAAATTGGCCATTTTTATTGAAAGCCCTTAGCAACTTCTTTGCCAACTAGCCACTTCTTTATTAACTAGCAAATTATTTGCTAACTAGCAAATAATTTGCTAGTTAGCAATTTTAGGTCGAATTTTATTCTTTATAAACTATGGAGTATTTATGACGCGCTGTGGATGGTAGGCCTGTGTTTTCAACTGTTTTTAATGTTTGTAGTTATGCTAGGCTTTCTTACTCATCTCTAACTCCCCGTATTTCACATGATGACTAGCTAAAAGATCGCGCGATGCTCCATAAATTCACTATATAAGTCCTGGTGAAAGCATGATTACTTACCCTTGTTATACACGCAACATCCAGCTATGCCATTTTTATTTCCTCTAGATTTTTGTCTCTCAACATTGAATGCCGTTTTTGGGTTATAATTAGAGAACGACTGGTATTATTGAGAAGACATCAATGCATGCCAACTCTATGAAAGATTGCTTCAATTATTTCTATTGTCATCGAAACGACCCGCTTACAATTTACGAGTGGCTCTCACCATCACAGAGACTTGTTTTTTGTGGTTAAATTCTAAGACTTAAATATGGTACACTCTCGATGCTGCAATGGTTGCTATGATCTCTGACAATAATGTTTATCCTTCTACCTATTGGTTATACATTTGACAAACAAAAGATCAAAAAGGTAAGCTGCTAACATCAGAGTATATTTAATAGTCAGAGGTATATGTCTATAACATCAATATTCATAGTAAACTACAGCCAGTTTCCTATTGTTCCTGCATACTATTGACAGTGAGTAAATTCTATTGAAATATATCAATAGAGTGATGCGGCTTCATAGTAGTTTTATGAAATTACTCATCATGTGTCCGCTTATATGAGCATTTAGCAAAGAATCTCACAGAAATGCAAAAACAGCAATTTTATGCCAGAATAAAATATTCCGACATCACAGATAGCATAAAAAAATTTGAAAGACTGAGAGTAACATACCGTAAACCGGCAATTTGTGAGTGTCAAAACTAGCCAGAACTAATATCAGAAAGGAAATGAGGCTATAGATGAATATGAGTCTATGAGATGACCCTATAGTAATACATGGATGAAATGTCATTTAATGAACTATAATTTGACCTGCTGTTGAGAGGCAATCTGCTTGTCACATCTACACTGTCATTTTTTCTCTTTGGGTTCCAAACGAAAAGGTTTGATTTTATGTCGGCCATGGGGACGCAATCCTAAACAAGGAATGATATGGTTCTGAGAATATAAACAGACAATGGATAAATAGAACATGCCTATAAGACACAAGACATTTACATGTACGATTAAAATGAACAGGACGAGTATGAAAAAATTCTAACAATTGACCAATCAGGGGTCAACTTACAGAGCCATGACAACACTCAACTAATGAAGACTTCTATGACGGAATATATAAAGGTAAGAGTGACTAAATGTTCCTTCTAAAGTGATTTAAATAAGTCTATGGCTAAAAACCGAATGCTACAAACCTACAAATAGGTATTGAACTAACCTCCTTAACCCTTTGAACCCTAGACGACCTGGTCAAAATGTGCCAGTCGCCCTGGGCAATGTGTCTAACGATCTAAGGTTTTGAAACTTTATTAAAATATATCTAAATGTGTTTATAATCCAACGATATTTGGTAAAAAAAGTAATGAAAGACGGGCAACTGACATCAAATGTCATCACACAGCAAAAAACAGTCTTTCACCGTTGTGGGCTGAAACCATAAAATTCGTACGATTTGAAAAGCTCGTAAAATTATTACACTAGCATCATATCCGTCGAGCACACGATCATCATTATTTCATGAATCAGAGTGAACTGGATAATTATAGTCTGGTATCATAAAATCCTGTATTTGCATCACAATCCTTTATGACCTATCACCAAACAAGTCGTATCGGTTTGTTCGCGACAGCGTTCTAATAAAATTTGTTATTGAAACAAAGAGAGAAAAGATATTTGAAATCTGTTACAAAAGGAAGCGAATTTTCTGGTCTAACCTAGTTCGCAAGAATTAATTTGGTTGTTTAGGCTGTTACCTAGAAACAGCTTTAGTAAACATCATGACGTGACTCTTGGCTCTACTATATAAATACTGTATTATAGGTAATAACCGAAAGTTGTTTGCTTCAATTTTTTGTGCGCCCATAAGAGCATATCACAAGTAAGTAGCAAATAGGCAATTTTTTTTAAAGCTTTTAAAGTTATTTGTCAATTTGTTTTTCCCGGCAAAAGATACAAAGAATTGAAGTTATACCCAACTCCCTGATCTGGGATACATAAGATCAGCAGAACTCGTCAAACAATCACTGAATCTTTGTAGATCTGAAACATTAGACATAAGGTCTGTGAGTTTGGTTTATCACAAAGAATTTGCAGCATTATAAATCACTATCTTAACTTAGTCATCCATAATCATAAAATATAAACTAGCCCTGACACAGAGCTGTTTTTATACAGAGTAGGTAAATATCAGGACACGCCCGAACTGGTTACAAATGTCTCATACTACAGAAGTTCTATTTGATGGTCTTTTCAGTTTCACAAAGCATCCGAAGGTTGGAGCAACCGTTAGGCTAAGAAGGTATCTATACAAATTGTTACCAAACACTACATGATGGCATACAAATTCATAGACTGTTATGTAATAATAAATGAATGGAGACGTCAAAAGCTGAAGTTAAATTCAAAGACTCCAAAGCAATAACTACCTACGAAGGATTAAAATGTATAATTGGTGTTATGTCTGCAATATTTCAGTTATAGTCTGCAGTGAGAACTAGTATTAGCTAAGGCAAATGCTGAATGTTTTTTGAAACATTAAAAAATTGTTTTAGAGTTAGCTATTTTCTAAAGAAAGTCAACTAAAAGTGAATAAATATAATCTGTAAAATAAAAAGCTGCCGTGTTGCCAAAATATCTGTAAAACAGTGTGAGATATGCAATACATGTAAGTTAAATATAATGTGACTAAACAACAACATCCTAAGTGGATGTGCTTACATAGTCTTTGTGGTAATTGTGTTCTCATGTCTCACAGTGCCAGCCATTACCACATTTTAACCTATGTAAACTTGAAGTAAACAAAACTATCTGTAGTCAGTTGTATTGTTTGCTCAAGCTGATCACTGAAATATTGCATGCATCTCTCCACTTGCTTTTGTAAATTAACCTAAGAATATTATCCTATCAGCTAATATCAGGTGAGTCAGTACTACATGTACATGTATATGTTCAATAGTGTTATTAACTCTGCTGTAAGCTAATAGTTGACCTGTTCAACTTAGAGTTCAACTGGTTTAAAACTTTAATCAACTATTAAAGATCAAACATTTTTCTACTCTAGACAAAGCTTGGTCAAACTTGCGTTTAAAAAGAAAACGATTACTGGCCACTGAATTTTTTTGCCAAATCTCTCTATCAGATAACCTTATGTTTTCTTAGAGGAATTGCGTAAATAAATAAATGAACAAGCAGTCACACTTTTATCGTGATGTTCTTACCATAGCTGCGTGGGACCCTGATCAATTAGTTAATTAGGCTTTTAGCAAGCACTTTCTGTTTCTTAGGCCATAATTAGTATACTAAAATGCAGTTGGTGTAAAAGAATGTGCAAATATTGTATTTGTATAAATTAAAAACAGTTTTACAAGCTGTGCGTTTAAAAAGAGGGAATGACCTTGAATACAAAATTTATTTTAAGACTACTCGTACCTATAAAAGTGTAAATTACTATTTTATATCTATTTTTTGTTTTAAATGTGTTAGATATTAACAGTTACTAATGCTATGTAGGAATCCTCATTAAATGCCTTATGATAAATAAGCAAAGCGAATAAACTTTGTCTATGTACCCACTATGTCAGAATGTATGAGTTATGAATTGATACAAATTCTTTTGCGTCCGAATTTTTATCAACTTGCACAGCTTTCCAACATTTTTCATTCAATTTTTACTAATATACATAAAAGTTTAAAAGATAAAGCGTTACGAAAATGATGTCATTAGAGATTGTGCTAGCGTATGATTGTTTTGAATTTCACCAATTTTTAATAAATGAAAACCAATTTCTTAGGTTCAATCTTTTTACGCACTTTGTAAAAGCAATACAAAAATGTAGACACGTTTAAAACAGGCTCTACACATCATCTGATACTGTGCACAATGCTGACCACAACGTTAGAATTTATTTCAGACTGCAGTAATTATTTAATTACGCGTGTTGGCAGCATAATTATGATATCACCTTGCTTTTATATAAAATTATTATGTCTTTCTTTTAACAACACTTTCAAGTAACACATTCGCAAAAAATATTAAAAAGCATTTAGAAACTTTGGCTACATGTAGCTGAATTTCCATTTATTTTCTATCCGGATTAAGATTTTTTAAACAAAACATAATTTTGTAAAAGTTTTTTCAATCCTTAACTGATTACTCGGTGTACAAAAGCAGCCTATTACAGTTTTAAAAACAGTGTTGCTGTCTGACATGTGAGAGATTTGCATGGCAAGTCAGTGACCAAATCAAAAGACTGCTATATTCATATCAAAGTTAAGAGCATGATTCGTTAGAAGCTGTTAAGCTATGATGTATTGTACTTCAAAGCCCAGTCTAAACGTAAAAGATTTTCATGTATCCTATAAATTCAATAAGTATTGATGTTCAGGAGAATCGTTAAAAAAGTTAGTTCATAATGGATGACTAACATGCCGATGGTATTACAATCTATTAAGGGTGATCCAACGGGACAGCTCAACAATAAGATTTGTTTGAATGCATATCCAGGTCTCCTACCCGCTAATTAAATGATTGAAAATTGATCCTTTAGCTTGCAGGATAAGACTCTCTGGACTTGAAGTATTAATTTGTTGAAATTGTTGTTGATTAAATATTACAGACTAGTTTAAAATAGGAGCAGAAGGGAGTTAGACATGCCAAAGAGACTATGCCAAAGAAACTAGCTGAACGAACAGAAGGTGACCAGAAAGAGAGCGTATAAAATGTGTAAGCTTTGCAGTAATGGACAGGTTAGTAAAACTTTAATATATGCAGTACTAACCAAGTTTGCCGACAAGCAGACCTTGCTTGAAACAATAATAATATACTATACCTACTATAATAGAGTGACGGTTGTGTGACAACTTGCGTTAAGTTTGCATTTTCAAAAGTTGAAGGACATTACTCCCCATGGCCATACGGAGAATAAGAAATTTGCCAATTCTCATGACATTAATCGTAATGCATGTGTTACTAGTTTATAAAGTAAGGCAAGACTGGAAAGCATGACCTATTTGCATGTACTAGTGCAATGCTGTCGGTTTGTAAGACCATTTCCGTGGCATAAGCATAGTGGATTGTATGAGTGTCTCATTTGTAAGCAGTGACACTAAATCATGAAAGATTGAGAAAAACACAGCTGTTTCCATTAAAGTATCGCCTTGCCATAGGAGGTCGGTCGCTGTGCTCTGATTGTATGCAAATATTGTAATTAATTTACAGAGAATAGCTAGGAACATACTTCCTAGTAAAACCATGGTTCTACAAATGTGGAATTAATTTTTGTTGCCATTTAAAAATTGAATTTCAATAAATTTTGTATGTGGCAATTTATGAAATGTACACTATACTGGTAAAATTAACAGTTCAAAAGCAAATGTAATGACGGAGTTTGGCAGTTTGTTATGGATGACTAATACTGATGGTAGTTCAAGCCAACAATGGTGATCCAGGGTGACAGTTTAGCAACACATTGCATTACATAATGTAGCTAAGTCTGTCCCTGCTAGTTTGAGAATAAAAATTTGATCTTTTGGTCAAATCGATAAATTGTATGAATTTGATACTATTAAACAGTGACACTGATTGACAAGATAATGAGAGTGACCCAACTGTTTTCATGATGGCATTGGGGTATGTTGCTATGATGTTACAGAATGAAACCTTACAGTAATTAGTTCACGCATAATATCTTTGAGCATCAATCCTATTAAAGACATGACATTAAAAATGTAAAAACAACTTTTTGTTGCCATTTGAAAAACAATTTTTAATGAAACCAGAAAGTGATATTATATTACAAAATATGAAATGCAAACTATACCAAAAAACCGCACAATTTGGACTGTCATCCAAGTGTTAGTCAATTGATGATAGATGACTCACATGCTAATGGTAGTTTGAACAAATAATGCTGATGAAATGTAGCAGTTGAACGATGAATTCTATTAAAATGAATAAAATGAAATAAAACATGTCACTTGTCACATTGCTGTTGATTTTCTATGTTAACTCTTTCAAGCTTCGGCTTCCATTGAAAAGTATGAGTGTAAATTGCACTCAAAAGGACACAATTTATGCTATTTAATTTACTACAAATGCCGTAGCCTTTTGAACAGAAGCAAACTGAATTTATAGTTTAAACTATGAATTGTTGAAACTTTGATTTTTTAAATAATTGCTTGGCATAAGGTAAGAGGTGGAAAAAGAAATAAGTCCAAAGTTAAAGGGAGGTGCAGCAAAGGGATGAAAAAGCCACATGCGGCTTCGGAGCCACGGGTTGCTGATTCTTGGTCTAATTGGTACCAGTTGACTGCAAAATTTCCTCCCTACGATGTTATTAATCTGACTTAAAATTCTTGAGCTTAAGCTTTCAATAAAAGTCTCATGTTTAAACCACACCAAGTAGAACCCAATTCATTCATCATTTATATTCGTTTCACACATTGTCAAAGTACACGCATTGTCACTTGAAACATCTAAACATCACTAATTCAAAAATAATTATCCCGATGTCTGTGTGGGGTGTGTCTAGTCAACATTAAAATGCTAACATTTTTTTTTTACAATAAAAAACATTTTTTGCAATTGCAAATGCTGAGTAATCAAACTGTCTGAACTAACCCCAAAGAGTTTTCAGTTTTACTCTTTGCTCTATTTGAAATTTGATCTAGATAATAACACAAATCTGTTTTATTTGCACTTCTGTGTGCCCTTTCTTATAACATCTAAAAATATTGATCTAAATTCTGTCTGAACTAATAAAGAACTTTAAACTCTACTTTCAGCTCAATTTAAAGCATAACATAGATAATGACACAAAGCTGTTTCATTTGCATTTCCGTGGGCTTTAAAAAATTTAACACAACACAGTTGCATTCGTGATTTGGAACAAACTTCTAAAAAGCATGAATGCAACATTTTTTGATTCATACATGAGAAGATAACTGCTATTTCTACTTTTTCAAATTTTTTTAAAATCACCACTATATTACTTTCAAAACCCAGTTACTGCATTGCATTGTGAATATGAGATGTACTGCAGTCTGCGATGATCAAACTCCTCATGAAACGTCGGTTTATACCTGCACTCTCCTATCACATCTTAAAATATTGATCTAAACTGTCTGGCTGACTTTAAAAAAACTCTATGATTAAATTTAAACAACTCTTTTCGGACTCCGACATTTGACTGTGTTAACAGGGAAAATTTGCAGCTATAGTTAGACAAAGCTCATAATTTAAAGTATATAAAATTTGAGCTAGGCCAAAAAAAACTTTTCAAAAACAGCAAAAGTTCGCATTATTCTTGCGTTAAATTCTACTCGTATAATTAATTATTCAATTGATCATATAAAGGTCAAAGAATAAATTTGGAATTATGCCATTTTGTACCATATTTTGGTTCCAAGAGTAAGCTGGGCAAAAAGTTTTTGCAATAGTAAAGCTTGAACTAGGTCAGATACATCTCATTTTAAAAAGGTGTACAGAATAAACTACAATATGTTAGATGATACATTTTCAAATAAGTCTGCGCAAGTGCATCAAAAAACCATTAACTGTGCATCTATTTTAAATTTATAATTTATATACCGTTGGCCTTTTATGTTAATATACATCTTTGAACTAAAGTCATGTATAAACGAAAAAAGGCCAACTATAAAAATGCAAAAAGCTGTGTGTTCGAAACCCTGGCACGGCAATATTTTTTTGTAATGCTTTTGGATTGAGTTCCTACATGCTGATGCAGATAAACGCAAATAATTGCCAAAATAGCTCTTCGCTGTAAAAAACTAATTGTTAGCAAATTATTTTTGACAAGACAAACCTCACACAGCCATAGAGTTGCCTCCCTCTGTTCATAGTTGTTTTTTCCTATTATATCTTTAAATATTGATCTGAACTGTCTGGCCGACCTTTCGAGAATTATCTTTTAATTATATTTACACAAACCTTGTTGGACTCTGACTTTCGGTCGTGTTAACAGGGCTGATAAGTGTCTATATTTATACAAGGCTCCTCAATCAAGAATATATACCATATAGTTTAGACCGAAAAGTGACTAAACTATTTAAATTACAGCAACTTGTCCAATGTTTCTGGTGTTAATTTTTATTATTTGTTGGAGCAACTAGTTGTGATAAACCGTTGCTAATGTCTTTCTTAGCAATGTTACCCTTAGGGGGCTTCTTCTGTTTAAGCCAATGTTTGTAGAACTGTTTTTCTACCACAAGATTTAATACTGCGATAACGAGACAGTGGTTGTATTTAAGAACAGTATATTTAACGATCTATATTACGTATTGAGAATGTATCATAGTATGTATGTATGTTGAACTACAGACTCCTCACAAACATGATGGGGTTCCCTTATATAGGAGAGAATGACTTGCATAAAATATGTGTGGCATGAGTCAAACACAAGATACGAAAAGGTTGCAGAATAATATTTACACAATTAATTTTGTTCCAGGCGCACAGACAAAGATAAGCAAGCGGATGCGGACAGATAATTAGCGTAGTTGGAATGTTTATGGAGGCTGACATGAATGGTGACACAGACAGTCTTGGCAGGAAAAGATGTTGGTCTTGTAGTAATTGTCAGATGTCAAATGATGAACTGTTATAAAAAAATGTTACGTTCTTATCTTTTGTGTATACTAAAATAACAACTTAATGTATAAAAGATATGTAACTCTGACATGAGAGTTGTTCTGACATTGGTATGTAGAAACCGCAGCTAGGCAGAAGCAAGATGAAACTAGGTCATAGTCAAGATACAGGTATCTTACATAGTAATCAATTTATATAACTTGATTTGAATATCTATGAGCAAACTCTTTTCGAAAACTCTGTTCGTAGTTGCACTTTCCTATTATACCTCTAAATATTGATCTACATTTTCTGACTGACCTTTCATAAATTATCTTTTATTTACATTCAAATAAACCTTTTTGTATTCTGACTTCCGATTGTATGAACAGGGCTAATAAGTGTCTACATTTATACAAGGCTCCTCAATCAAGAATATATACCATATAGTTTAGACCGAAAAGTGACTAAACTATTTAAATTACAGCAACTTGTCCAATGTTTCTTGGGTTAATTTTTATTATTTGTTAGAGCAACTAGTAATCAATTTATATAACTTGATTTATGCTATTTGAACCTTGTTCTGTGACAGATTTTAGATTGCCATAAGTTTCTTTGGCATTGGCAATTTTTAAAGTAGGTCAGATGATCAATTGCAGAATAACAACAAGGTTGGTGTTTCATACTTTTTCATAGCAGTTTTTAAGTGAGCAGCGCAAGCGCCAGCGAGTCAGTTTAATAATTTTTGGCATCAGGCCTGTGTTACACAATCTCACTTACTCGTTAATGTGCCAACAAGCTTTTAAGTTATCTGTCAATTTGTTTTTCACGGCAAACAACTATTTTGGCAATTATTAGCGCTATGTGCATCAGCATGTAGGAACTAAATCCAAAAGCGTTGGAAAAAGATATTGCGGTTCAGTGGTTTCGAACACATAGCTTTTTACAATCTCACTTACTCATTAATGTGCCAACACTACCGCTAATCTTTAGCGGAACCAGTCGTCTGAAAAATTTTCTCCTTTTGATGTGAGTAATCTGTCTGAAATTCCTCAAGCCTAGACTTTCATTGAAAGTTGCGAGTTTAAAACGCACTGAATAGAACCCAAATTATTCATCGTTTCTATCTGCTACATACATTGTCGGGCTTTGAAAAGCCCTTAACTGCACATTTATTTTAAAAATAATCATCCAGATGACTGTGTGAGGTTTGTCTGGTCAAAGTTAAATTGCTCACCATTTGTTTTTTACAGCAAAGGACTATTTAGGCGGTTACAAGCGCTATGTGCATCAGCATGTAGGAACTAAATCAAAAAGGGTTAAAAAAAATATTGCCGTGCATGGGTATCGAACACACAACTTTTTTCATGTTTAATTTTTGCCTTTTTCATTAATACATTGTCTTTATTCCAAGCACATCATAACGCGGCTCTTGGCTTTACTATATAAATATTGTATTATAGATAATAACCGAACTCTGTTTGCTCCAATTTGTTGCATGCCCATAAGAGCTCATCACAACAAAGTAGCATTTAGGCAACTTGTTTGAAAGCTTCTAAAGTTATTTGTCAATTTGTTTTTCACGGCAAACAACTATTTTGGCAATTATCAGCGCTATGTGCATCAGCATGTAGGAACTAAATCCAGAAACATTGGACTCTATGGACTTGAAATAATATTTCGTAGAAGTTGATGTCAATTAAGTACCAACTCGTTTGAAATGGGAGCAGAAGGGAGTTAGACATGTTAAACAGACTTTGCCAATTAGACTGGCTGAACAGATAGAAGGTGACTAGAAAGACAACATACAGATTGTGTGAGCTTTGCAGTAATGGACAGGTTAGTAAATTTCTAACCTATACAGTACTAACCACCTTTGGCAACAAGCAGATCATGCTTGAAACTGCGAGCTTTCATAGAGTGGCGTTTGTGTGACACCTTGTGTTAAGTTTGCATTTTCAAAAGTTGAAGGACACAGCTCCCCATGGTTATGTGGAAAATAAGAAATCTGCCAGTTCACATGACGTTATTTATAGTGCACGTGTTACTAGTTAATCAAGTAAAGCAAGACTAGAAAGCAAGACCTATATGCATGTATGAGTGCAATGCTGCCGGTCTGTGTGGTCATTTCCATGGTACAAACATGGAGGATTGTATGAGTATCTCATTTGTAAACAGTGACAGTGACACTGAATCATGAAAGAATGAGAAAAACACAGCTGTTTCCATCATCGCATCACCATGCCATACGGGGTCAGTCTCTGTGCTAGGGTTGTATAGAAATCTTGTAATTAATTCACAGAGAATAGTTACAAACATTTTGAAACAATGGGTCTACCAGTGTAGAATTATTTTTTGTTGCCTTGCAAAAATTGATTTTCAATAAATTCTGCTTGTGGCACTTTCTTAAGAATCTTGAACTGTAAAGTATTAACAAGGTTATCAAATGATATAATCAGAGTTATGCCATTTCGAAAGTCATTTTGCAATAGGAATAAGGTGGCGAAAAGGTTTTGGCACTGGTAAAACCTGAAGTAGATAAGATACATGACGCTGTGAAACGAGGCACTACTTAAAACTGCAATGCAACAGCTGGTTAATGTAATGAGCTCGTTCCAGGTTATAGTGGCATGCAATGACATTTACGTCGGCGCGAATCCATTAAAATTTGTTGTATTATTTCAACTGGCTAAATGTTGAATGAAAATGGATGACAAAATGCAGAATGGCAAAGAGGCTTGTTCATCACTCCATATATGAAACAATATTTTAAACGGGCATTACCGATGACAACGAGCTGGTCTAATTTTCTGTGGCACAGGTTGTATGCAAAAGCTTTTTCTTTTGATGGTAATACTCCGAGTCAACTGCTTTAAGCTCGCGCTTCTATTAAAAGCAGCGTAATTGAATGAATGAAACCTGAAATTCAACATGGTATTTGTCCATCCACGACACAGATTGTCAAAACACACACATTGCCACTTTGAAAAGGCAATAACTGCACTAATTCTCAAATAATTATCAAGATGACTGTGTGAAGTGTGTCTGGTCAGATTTAAAGTGCTAACAACTTGTTTTTAACAGCAAAGAACATATTTGCAATAAAAACGCTGCGTCTATTGATCTGTTGGAACTGATTGCAATGAAGTTGGAAAGAAATATTGCCATGCATGAGTATTGAACACAACCTTTTGGATATAGAAAAAATATAACTACGATCTCATTAATACTGTGGCTTTATACCAAGGGCACCATGGTATTAAAGACTACTGGCAAGTTAATTTACCAAAATGAAACATAATTGCCCCATAGTATAATTGTTCAGGTATCTTCGAAATAGAAATATTTTTTCAATTTGATGCTTAGCTCCATTTTAAACATATCATGGCAATATTAAAAATTTCAAAGAGAATAGCGCCAAAGTGTTTATTTGCCTTTTTGTGTACCCTAGAGGGTTTATCACAACAGACCTGCATTCATGACTGCGAAAAGAAATTTTAAAAGCATGCATGCAATTTTAATAACTCATTCATGAAAAGATAAAAGCTAATTTGATTTTTTCAAAAATTCTTAAAATTACTACAATTAATTGAAAGCTTGTTTACTGCATTGAGTTTTGATTCTGAAATGTCCTGTGGTTTACGATGATTGAGCTTTTCATAAAAAATCTGTCCATATTTCACTTTCCTGTCATGTCTTAAAATATTGATCTAAACTGTCTGGCTAACTTTTAAATTTGTCTTTTAGGTTCATTTATACAACTCTTTTTTGGGATCTGACATTTGACTATGTTAACAGGAGACACGCGCAGCTATAGTTGAACATGGCTCGTTATTAAGTATAGTTTATACCATTTTAGTTGAGCCAAAAAATGTGAAAACTATTAACAAACGGCAGTAGCTCGTGTTAATATAGCCTTAAGTTCTATAATGAAATATAATAAACCATAAGGTAATGAAATGATAACGGTTAAAATATGCAATTTTGTATCTTACTGTAGTTTTAAGTTGGGTGGCCTACAATATTTTTCAATATTGATCTAAAGTGTTTGACTGATATTAGAAATAATCTTTGGACATCATTTAAGCAACTCTTTATTGGCTCAAATTTTGACTGTGTGAACAGGGCTAACAAAGTGGCTATAGCTCAACAAGGCTCAGTTTTCAGCAGAGTTTATATAATTTAAATTAAGCTAAAAAATGCAATAACTAATAAAAAAGCGGTAATAAATGTTAATATTACGTTAAATTACATAATAAGAAATGATAAATAAAAAGATGATCAAGTAGTAAAACTAGAGTTATGGTAATTTGTACGTTATTTGAGTTTTGAAAGCTAGTTGGCCAAAAAATTTTGCAGTTGTAAAAGTTGAAAATGCTTATATTCATAGTGCTGTAACATGAGGTGGTAACTGATCTTGCAATGCATTGGACATATTAATTTAAAGTGTTTTTGAGAAACTGAGGTAGCATACATTTTTAAATAGATCTGAACTAATCCATTGAAAAACTTTTTGTACTATTTCAACTCTCTAATCGATTTCATGAAACGGCTGGAACTCGTGGAGTGCCAGAGAGGCTTGTTATGATTCCTACATGTATTTCGAAACAATAGTTTAAGCAGACGACAGGTGATAATGAGTTGTTCTAATACTTAATGGCACGAGTCGTCTGCAAAACTTTCTCCTTTTGATGTTAGGAATCTGACTCAAACATCTCGAGCTTAAGCACTCATTGAAAGTGGCATTTTTAAATAGCACTAATAAAACCAAATCTATTCATTGTTTATTTTTGCTACACCCATTTTCAAAGCAAACAAATAGACATGTTGGAAAGCAATTACCTGAACAACTTCAAAAACAACTATCAAGATGATTTTTTGAGATGTGTCTGATCAAAATTAAACTGCTAACAGTTTGATTTCCACAGAAAAACCGCTTATGTAAATACAAATACTGTGTTTATAAGTCGGTCTGAACTGATTCTACAAGCTTTGAAAAAGATATTGCCATGGATGAGTATTGAACACACAGCCCTTTGCGTATTTGCCGGTGACATTTTTCGTTAATACGGCGTATTGTTTCCATGCACACCGTGATATAAATACTACTGGCACATAATTTACATTAGATGACACACAATAGCCTAACATGATCATTTTCTTGGTATCTTCCTAATGCAACGTTTATTCAACTCTACGCTGATCTCAAATTTGATTGAATCCTATATAATAAGAGAAAACTGTTTTATCCTCCTTTTTGTGAGCTCTAAAAGGTTTACCGCAACAAACTTGTAATCTTGACTTTGAAGAAACTTTTTAAAACATGCATGCGTGTTTAATAACTCAATCATGAAAATACAACAGCCATTTTGATTTTTTCGATAGTTTTTAAAATTACTGCAAATTTTCTAAATTGTTTTAATATAACGCATTGCAATTTTCAAATGTACTGCAGCCTTCGATGACCAAATTCTTAGTTTATGAAAAAGTAGGTTTATAAATGTATTTTCTTACGAAATTTTTATTGATTAATTTAGATAGTTTGACTGACTTTTGTAAAATATATTTTAGTTCCATTTGAACAACCCTATTTTGGCTTTGACTTTCGACTGTGTTAACAAAGAACTTACTCACCTAAATTTTATTGAGGCTTGATTTTCAGCAGAGTTTATACTGCGTAAGTTAACCCCAAAATTTGCTAACTAGTAAAAAACAAGAGTAGATCGCGTTAACATAGTTTAAAATACATAATGTGGGAAAAATCATTAATAAAAGTTATTAATAATCAACTTAGAATTATGCCATTTTGTACCTTATTGTAGTTTTAAAAGTTACGTGGCCAAAAGCTTTTTGCAGTCGTATAACTTAGAGTGAATGATAATCGTCCCGCCGTGAAATGAAATGCTGATTGAAATTGCAATGCGTTAGACAATTTATTGTAAAGAGTTCTCTGTAAGCTGCGGTAGCGTACATTTTTAAACACGTCTGCACAAGTTTATTGAAAAACGTTAAACTGTCTTATGTAAAATAATCTTTAATAAGAAGATCGAATAACAAACTTTGGATTATGCAATTTTGTACCTTATTGTAGCTTTCATAGTAAGGTGGCCAAAAGTTATTTGCAGTTGTAAAATTTGAAAAGGCTTGTATTCATCGCGCTGTAACATGAAGTGGTAAATGATCTTGCGATGCATTAGGAATATTAATTTAAGGTGTTTTTGACAAACTGAGGTAGCATACATTTTTCAATAAATCTGAACTAATCCATTGAAACACTTTTTGTACTATTTCAACTCTCTAATCGATTTCATATAACGACTAGAACTCGCGGAGTGCCGGAGAGGCTTGTTATAATTCCTATATGTATTTCGAAACAATAGTTTAAGCAGACGACAGGTGATAATGAGTTGTTCTAATACTTAATGGCACGAGTCGTCTGCAAAACTTTCTCTTTTTAATGTTAGCAATCTGACTCAAACATCTCGAGCTTAAGCACTCATTGAAAGTGGCATTTTTAAATAGCACTAATAGAACCAAATCTAATCATTATTTATTTTTGCTACACCCATTTTCAAAGCAAACAAATAGACATGTTGGAAAGCAATTACCTGAACAACTTCAAAAACAACTATCAAGATGATTTTTTGAGATGTGTCTGATCAAAATTAAATTGCTAACAGTTTGATTTCCACAGAAAAAACCTTTATGTAAATACAATTACTGTGTTTATAAGTCGGTCTGAACTGATTCTACAAGCTTTGAAAAAGATATTGCCATGGATGAGTATTGAACACACAGCCCTTTGCGTATTTGCCGGTGACATTTTTCGTTAATACGGCGTATTGTTTCCAGGCGCACCGTGATATAAATACTACTGGCACATAATTTACATTAGATGACACACAATAGCCTAACATGATCATTTTCTTGGTATCTTCCTAATGCAACGTTTATTCAACTCTACGCTGATCTCAAATTTGATTGAATCCTATATAATAAGAGAAAACTGTTTTATCCTCCTTTTTGTGAGCTCTAAAAGGTTTACCGCAACAAACTTGTAATCTTGACTTTGAAGAAACTTTTTAAAACATGCATGCGTGTTTAATAACTCAATCATGAAAATACAACAGCCATTTTGATTTTTTCGATAGTTTTTAAAATTACTGCAAATTTTCTAAATTGTTTTAATATAACGCATTGCAATTTTCAAATGTACTGCAGCCTTCGATGACCAAATTCTTAGTTTATGAAAAAGTAGGTTCATAAATGTATTTTCTTACAAAACTTTTATTGATTAATTTAAATAGTTTGACTGACTTTTGTAAAATATCTTTTAATTCCATTTGAACAACCCTATTTTGGCTTTGACTTTTGACTGTGTTAACAAAGAACTTACTCACCTAAATTTTATTGAGGCTTGATTTTCAGCAGAGTTTATACTGCGTAAGTTAACCCAAAATTTGCTAACTAGTAAAAAACAAGAGTAGATCGCGTTAACATAGTTTAAAATTCATAATGTGGGAAAAATCATTAATAAAAGATATTAATAATCAACTTAGAATTATGCCATTTTGTACCTTATTGTAGTTTTAAAAGTTACGTGGCCGAAAGTTTTTTGCAGTCATATAACTTAGAGTGAATGATATTCGTCGCGCCGTGAAATGAAATGCTGATTGAAATTGCAATGCGTTAGACAGTTTATTGTAAAGAGTTCTCTGTAAGCTGCGGTAGCGTACATTTTTAAATACGTCGGCACAAGTTTATTGAAAAACGTTAAACTGTCTTATGTAAAATAATCTATAATAAGAAGATCGAATAACAAACTTTGGATTATGCAATTTTGTACCTTATTGTAGCTTTCATAGTCAGGTGGCCAAAAGTTATTTGTAGTTGTAAAACTTGAAAGGGTTTGTATTCATCGCGCTGTAACATGAAGTGGTAAATGATCTTGCGATGCATTAGGCATATTAATTTAAATTGTTTTTGACAAACTGAGGTAGCATACATTTTTCAATAAATCTGAACTAATCCATTGAAACACTTTTTGTACTATTTCAACTCTCTAATCGATTTCATATAACGACTAGAACCCGCGGAGTGCCGGAGAGGCTTGTTATAATTCCTATATGTATTTCGAAACAATAGTTTAAGCAGACGACAGGTGATAATGAGTTGTTCTAATACTTAATGGCACGAGTCGTCTGCAAAACTTTCTCCTTTTGATGTTAGGAATCTGACTCAAACATCTCGAGCTTAAGTACTCATTGAAAGTTGCATTTTTAAATAGCACTAATAAAACCAAATCTATTCATTGTTTATTTTTGCTACACCCATTTTCAAAGCAAACAAATAGACATGTTGGACAGCAATTACCTGAACAACTTCAAAAACAACTATCAAGATGATTTTTTGAGATGTGTCTGATCAAAATTAAATTGCTAACAGTTTGATTTCCACAGAAAAACCCCTTATGTAAATACAATTACTGTGTTTATAAGTCGGTCTGAACTGATTCTACAAGCTTTGAAAAAGATATTGCCATGGATGAGTATTGAACACACAGCCCTTTGCGTATTTGCCGGTGACATTTTTCGTTAATACGGCGTATTGTTTCCAGGCGCACCGTGATATAAATACTACTGGCACATAATTTACATTAGATAACACACAATAGCCTAACATGATCATTTTCTTGGTATCTTCCTAATGCAACGTTTATTCAACTCTACGCTGATCTCAAATTTGATTGAATCCTATATAATAAAAGAAAACTGTTTTATCCTCCTTTTTGTGAGCTCTAAAAGGTGTACCGCAACAAACTTGTAATCTTAAATTTGAAAAAACTTTTTAAAACACGCATGCGTGTTTAATAACTCAATCATGAAAATACAACAGCCATTTTGATTTTTTCGATAGTTTTTAAAATTACTGCAAATTTTCCAAATTGTTTTAATATAACGCATTGCAATTTTCAAATGTACTGCAGCCTTCGATGACCAAATTCTTAATTTATGAAAAAGTAAGTTTAAAAATGTATTTTCTTACGATATTTTTATTGATTAATCTAAATAGTTTGACTGACATTTGTAAAATATCTTTTAATTCCATTTGAACAACCCTATTTTGGCTTTGACTTTTGACTGTGTTAACAAAGAACTTACTCACCTAAATTTTATTGAGGCTTGATTTTCAGCAGAGTTTATACTGCGTAAGTTAACCCAAAATTTGCTAACTAGTAAAAAACAAGAGTAGATCGCGTTAACATAGTTTAAAATTCATAATGTGGGAAAAATCATTAATAAAAGATATTAATAATCAACTTAGAATTATGCCATTTTGTACCCTATTGTAGTTTTAAAAGTTACGTGGCCGAAAGTTTTTTGCAGTCGTATAACTTAGAGTGAATGATATTCGTCGCGCCGTGAAATGAAATGCTGATTGAAATTGCAATGCGTTAGACAGTTTATTGTAAAGAGTTCTCTGTAAGCTGCGGTAGCGTACATTTTTAAATACGTCGGCACAAGTTTATTGAAAAACGTTAAACTGTCTTATGTAAAATAATCTATAATAAGAAGATCGAATAACAAACTTTGGATTATGCAATTTTGTACCTTATTGTAGCTTTCATAGTCAGGTGGCCAAAAGTTATTTGTAGTTGTAAAACTTCAAAGGGTTTGTATTCATCGCGCTGTAACATGAAGTGGTAAATGATCTTGCGATGCATTAGGCATATTAATTTAAATTGTATTTGACAAACTGAGGTAGCATACATTTTTCAATAAATCTGAACTAATCCGTTGAAACACTTTTTGTACTATTTCAACTCTCTAATCGATTTCATATAACGACTAGAACCCGCGGAGTGCTGGAGAGGCTTGTTATAATTCCTATATGTATTTCGAAACAATAGTTTAAGCAGACGACAGGTGATAATGAGTTGTTCTAATACTTAATGGCACGAGTCGTCTGCAAAACTTTCTCCTTTTGATGTTAGGAATCTGACTCAAACATCTCGAGCTTAAGTACTCATTGAAAGTTGCATTTTTAAATAGCACTAATAAAACCAAATCTATTCATTGTTTATTTTTGCTACACCCATTTTCAAAGCAAACAAATAGACATGTTGGACAGCAATTACCTGAACAACTTCAAAAACAACTATCAAGATGATTTTTTGAGATGTGTCTGATCAAAATTAAATTGCTAACAGTTTGATTTCCACAGAAAAACCCCTTATGTAAATACAATTACTGTGTTTATAAGTCGGTCTGAACTGATTCTACAAGCTTTGAAAAAGATATTGCCATGGATGAGTATTGAACACACAGCCCTTTGCGTATTTGCCGGTGACATTTTTCGTTAATACGGCGTATTGTTTCCAGGCGCACCGTGATATAAATACTACTGGCACATAATTTACATTAGATGACACACAATAGCCTAACATGATCATTTTCTTGGTATCTTCCTAATGCAACGTTTATTCAACTCTACGCTGATCTCAAATTTGATTGAATCCTATATAATAAGAGAAAACTGTTTTATCCTCCTTTTTGTGAGCTCTAAAAGGTTTACCGCAACAAACTTGTAATCTTGACTTTAAAGAAACTTTTTAAAACATGCATGCGTGTTTAATAACTCAATCATGAAAATACAACAGCCATTTTGATTTTTTCGATAGTTTTTAAAATTACTGCAAGTTTTCTAAATTGTTTTAATATAACGCATTGCAATTTTCAAATGTACTGCAGCCTTCGATGACCAAAATCTTAATTTATGAAAAAGTAGGTTTAAAAATGTATTTTCTTACGATATTTTTATTGATTAATCTAAATAGTTTGACTGAAATTTGTAAAATATTTTTTAATTCCATTTGAACAACCCTATTTTGGCTTTGACTTTTGACTGTGTTAACAAAGAACTTACTCACCTAAATTTTATTGAGGCTTGATTTTCAGCAGAGTGTATACTGCGTAAGTTAACCCCAAAATTTGCTAACTAGTAAAAAACAAGAGTAGATCGCGTTAACATAGTTTAAAATTCATAATGTGGGAAAAATCATTAATAAAAAGTATTAATAATCAACTTAGAATTATGCCATTTTGCACTTTATTGTAGTTTTAAAAGTTACGTGGCCAAAAGTTTTTTGCAGTCGTATAACTTAGAGTGAATGATATTCGTCGCGCCGTGAAATGAAATGCTGATTGAAATTGCAATGCGTTAGACAGTTTATTGTAAAGAGTTCTCTGTAAGCTGCGGTAGCGTACATTTTTAAATACGTCGGCACAAGTTTATTGGAAAACGTTAAACTGTCTCATGTAAAATAATCTATAATAAGAAGATCGAATAACAAATTTTGGATTATGCATTTTTGTACCTTATTGTAGCTTTCATAGTCAGGTGGCCAAAAGTTATTTGTAGTTGTAAAACTTGAAAAGGCTTGTATTCATCGCGCTGTAACATGAAGTGGTAAATGATCTTGCGATGCATTAGGCATATTAATTTAAATTGTTTTTGACAAACTGAGGTAGCATATATTTTTCAATAAATCTGAACTAATCCGTTGAAACACTTTTTGTACTATTTCAACTCTCTAATCGATTTCATAAAATGACTAGAACTCGCGGAGTGCCGGAGAGGCTTGTTATAATTCCTACATGTATTTCGAAACAATAGTTTAAGCAGACGACAGGTGATAATGAGTTATTCTAATACTTAATGGCACGAGTCGTCTGAAAAACTTTCTCCTTTTGATGTTAGGAATCTGACTCAAACATGTCGAGCTTAAGCACTCATTGAAAGTGGCATTTTTAAATAGCACTAATAAAACCAAATCTATTCATTGTTTATTTTTGTCTACACCCATTTTCAAAGCAAACAAATAGACGTTGGAAAGCAATTACCTGAACAACTTCAAAAACAACTATCAAGATGATTTTTTGAGATGTGTCTGATCAAAATTAAACTGCTAACAGTTTGATTTCCACAGAAAAACCCCTTATGTAAATACAATTACTGTGTTTATAAGTCGGTCTGAACTGATTCTACAAGCTTTGAAAAAGATATTGCCATGGATGAGTATTGAACACACAGCCCTTTGCGTATTTGCCGGTGACATTTTTCGTTAATACGGCGTATTGTTTCCAGGCGCACCGTGATATAAATACTACTGGCACATAATTTACATTAGATGACACACAATAGCCTAACATGATCATTTTCTTGGTATCTTCCTAATGCAACGTTTATTCAACTCTACGCTGATCTCAAATTTGATTGAATCCTATATAATAAAAGAAAACTGTTTTATCCTCCTTTTTGTGAGCTCTAAAAGGTGTACCGCAACAAACTTGTAATCTTAAATTTGAAAAAACTTTTTAAAACACGCATGCGTGTTTAATAACTCGATCATGAAAATATAACAGCCATTTTGACTTTTTCGATTGTTTTTAAAATTACTGCAAATTTTCCAAATTGTTTTAATATAACGCATTGCAATTTTCAAATGTACTGCAGCCTTCGATGACCAAAATCTTAATTTATGAAAAAGTAGGTTTAAAAATGTATTTTCTTACGATATTTTTATTGATTAATCTAAATAGTTTGACTGAAATTTGTAAAATATCTTTTAATTCCATTTGAACAACCCTATTTTGGCTTTGACTTTTGACTGTGTTAACAAAGAACTTACTCACCTAAATTTTATTGAGGCTTGATTTTCAGCAGAGTGTATACTGCGTAAGTTAACCCCAAAATTTGCTAACTAGTAAAAAACAAGAGTAGATCGCGTTAACATAGTTTAAAATTCATAATGTGGGAAAAATCATTAATAAAAAGTATTAATAATCAACTTAGAATTATGCCATTTTGCACTTTATTGTAGTTTTAAAAGTTACGTGGCCAAAAGTTTTTTGCAGTCGTATAACTTAGAGTGAATGATATTCGTCGCGCCGTGAAATGAAATGCTGATTGAAATTGCAATGCGTTAGACAGTTTATTGTAAAGAGTTCTCTGTAAGCTGCGGTAGCGTACATTTTTAAATACGTCGGCACAAGTTTATTGGAAAACGTTAAACTGTCTCATGTAAAATAATCTATAATAAGAAGATCGAATAACAAATTTTGGATTATGCATTTTTGTACCTTATTGTAGCTTTCATAGTCAGGTGGCCAAAAGTTATTTGTAGTTGTAAAACTTGAAAAGGCTTGTATTCATCGCGCTGTAACATGAAGTGGTAAATGATCTTGCGATGCATTAGGCATATTAATTTAAATTGTTTTTGACAAACTGAGGTAGCATATATTTTTCAATAAATCTGAACTAATCCGTTGAAACACTTTTTGTACTATTTCAACTCTCTAATCGATTTCATAAAATGACTAGAACTCGCGGAGTGCCGGAGAGGCTTGTTATAATTCCTACATGTATTTCGAAACAATAGTTTAAGCAGACGACAGGTGATAATGAGTTATTCTAATACTTAATGGCACGAGTCGTCTGAAAAACTTTCTCCTTTTGATGTTAGGAATCTGACTCAAACATGTCGAGCTTAAGCACTCATTGAAAGTGGCATTTTTAAATAGCACTAATAAAACCAAATCTATTCATTGTTTATTTTTGCTACACCCTTTATCAAAGCAAACAAATAGACATGTTGGAAAGCAATTACCTGAACAACTTCAAAAACAACTATCAAGATGATTTTTTGAGATGTGTCTGATCAAAATTAAACTGCTAACAGTTTGATTTCCACAGAAAAGCCCCTTATGTAAATACAATTACTGTGTTTATAAGTCGGTCTGAACTGATTCTACAAGCTTTGAAAAAGATATTGCCATGGATGAGTATTGAACACACAGCCCTTTGCGTATTTGCCGGTGACATTTTTCGTTAATACGGCGTATTGTTTCCAGGCGCACCGTGATATAAATACTACTGGCACATAATTTACATTAGATGACACACAATAGCCTAACATGATCATTTTCTTGGTATCTTCCTAATGCAACGTTTATTCAACTCTACGCTGATCTCAAATTTGATTGAATCCTATATAATAAGAGAAAACTGTTTTATCCTCCTTTTTGTGAGCTCTAAAAGGTTTACCGCAACAAACTTGTAATCTTGACTTTAAAGAAACTTTTTAAAACATGCATGCGTGTTTAATAACTCAATCATGAAA
Source organism: Watersipora subatra (assembly GCF_963576615.1). Taxonomy (NCBI): domain Eukaryota; kingdom Metazoa; phylum Bryozoa; class Gymnolaemata; order Cheilostomatida; family Watersiporidae; genus Watersipora; species Watersipora subatra. The sequence continues at coordinate 12,956,647 of NC_088712.1, forward strand.
ATACAACAGCCATTTTGATTTTTTCGATAGTTTTTAAAATTACTGCAAGTTTTCTAAATTGTTTTAATATAACGCATTGCAATTTTCAAATGTACTGCAGCCTTCGATGACCAAAATCTTAATTTAAGAAAAAGTAGGTTTAAAAATGTATTTTCTTACGATATTTTTATTGATTAATCTAAATAGTTTGACTGAAATTTGTAAAATATCTTTTAATTCCATTTGAACAACCCTATTTTGGCTTTGACTTTTGACTGTGTTAACAAAGAACTTACTCACCTAAATTTTATTGAGGCTTGATTTTCAGCAGAGTTTATACTGCGTAAGTTAACCCAAAATTTGCTAACTAGTAAAAAACAAGAGTAGATCGCGTTAACATAGTTTAAAATTCATAATGTGGGAAAAATCATTAATAAAAGTTATTAATAATCAACTTAGAATTATGCCATTTTGTACCTTATTGTAGTTTTAAAAGTTACGTGGCCGAAAGTTTTTTGCAGTCGTATAACTTAGAGTGAATGATATTCGTCGCGCCGTGAAATGAAATGCTGATTGAAATTGCAATGCGTTAGACAGTTTATTGTAAAGAGTTCTCTGTAAGCTGCGGTAGCGTACATTTTTAAATACGTCGGCACAAGTTTATTGAAAAACGTTAAACTGTCTTATGTAAAATAATCTATAATAAGAAGATCGAATAACAAACTTTGGATTATGCAATTTTGTACCTTATTGTAGCTTTCATAGTCAGGTGGCCAAAAGTTATTTGTAGTTGTAAAACTTGAAAGGGTTTGTATTCATCGCGCTGTAACATGAAGTGGTAAATGATCTTGCGATGCATTAGGCATATTAATTTAAATTGTATTTGACAAACTGAGGTAGCATACATTTTTCAATAAATCTGAACTAATCCATTGAAACACTTTTTGTACTATTTCAACTCTCTAATCGATTTCATATAACGACTAGAACCCGCGGAGTGCTGGAGAGGCTTGTTATAATTCCTATATGTATTTCGAAACAATAGTTTAAGCAGACGACAGGTGATAATGAGTTGTTCTAATACTTAATGGCACGAGTCGTCTGAAAAACTTTCTCCTTTTGATGTTAGGAATCTGACTCAAACATCTCGAGCTTAAGTACTCATTGAAAGTTGCATTTTTAAATAGCACTAATAAAACCAAATCTATTCATTGTTTATTTTTGCTACACCCATTTTCAAAGCAAACAAATAGACATGTTGGACAGCAATTACCTGAACAACTTCAAAAACAACTATCAAGATGATTTTTTGAGATGTGTCTGATCAAAATTAAATTGCTAACAGTTTGATTTCCACAGAAAAACCCCTTATGTAAATACAATTACTGTGTTTATAAGTCGGTCTGAACTGATTCTACAAGCTTTGAAAAAGATATTGCCATGGATGAGTATTGAACACACAGCCCTTTGCGTATTTGCCGGTGACATTTTTCGTTAATACGGCGTATTGTTTCCAGGCGCACCGTGATATAAATACTACTGGCACATAATTTACATTAGATGACACACAATAGCCTAACATGATCATTTTCTTGGTATCTTCCTAATGCAACGTTTATTCAACTCTACGCTGATCTCAAATTTGATTGAATCCTATATAATAAGAGAAAACTGTTTTATCCTCCTTTTTGTGAGCTCTAAAAGGTTTACCGCAACAAACTTGTAATCTTGACTTTAAAGAAACTTTTTAAAACATGCATGCGTGTTTAATAACTCAATCATGAAAATACAACAGCCATTTTGATTTTTTCGATAGTTTTTAAAATTACTGCAAGTTTTCTAAATTGTTTTAATATAACGCATTGCAATTTTCAAATGTACTGCAGCCTTCGATGACCAAAATCTTAATTTATGAAAAAGTAGGTTTAAAAATGTATTTTCTTACGATATTTTTATTGATTAATCTAAATAGTTTGACTGAAATTTGTAAAATATTTTTTAATTCCATTTGAACAACCCTATTTTGGCTTTGACTTTTGACTGTGTTAACAAAGAACTTACTCACCTAAATTTTATTGAGGCTTGATTTTCAGCAGAGTGTATACTGCGTAAGTTAACCCCAAAATTTGCTAACTAGTAAAAAACAAGAGTAGATCGCGTTAACATAGTTTAAAATTCATAATGTGGGAAAAATCATTAATAAAAAGTATTAATAATCAACTTAGAATTATGCCATTTTGCACTTTATTGTAGTTTTAAAAGTTACGTGGCCAAAAGTTTTTTGCAGTCGTATAACTTAGAGTGAATGATATTCGTCGCGCCGTGAAATGAAATGCTGATTGAAATTGCAATGCGTTAGACAGTTTATTGTAAAGAGTTCTCTGTAAGCTGCGGTAGCGTACATTTTTAAATACGTCGGCACAAGTTTATTGGAAAACGTTAAACTGTCTCATGTAAAATAATCTATAATAAGAAGATCGAATAACAAATTTTGGATTATGCATTTTTGTACCTTATTGTAGCTTTCATAGTCAGGTGGCCAAAAGTTATTTGTAGTTGTAAAACTTGAAAAGGCTTGTATTCATCGCGCTGTAACATGAAGTGGTAAATGATCTTGCGATGCATTAGGCATATTAATTTAAATTGTTTTTGACAAACTGAGGTAGCATATATTTTTCAATAAATCTGAACTAATCCGTTGAAACACTTTTTGTACTATTTCAACTCTCTAATCGATTTCATAAAATGACTAGAACTCGCGGAGTGCCGGAGAGGCTTGTTATAATTCCTACATGTATTTCGAAACAATAGTTTAAGCAGACGACAGGTGATAATGAGTTGTTCTAATACTTAATGGCACGAGTCGTCTGCAAAACTTTCTCCTTTTGATGTTAGGAATCTGACTCAAACATCTCGAGCTTAAGCACTCATTGAAAGTTGCATTTTTAAATAGCACTAATAAAACCAAATCTATTCATTGTTTATTTTTGCTACACCCATTTTCAAAGCAAACAAATAGACATGTTGGACAGCAATTACCTGAACAACTTCAAAAACAACTATCAAGATGATTTTTTGAGATGTGTCTGATCAAAATTAAATTGCTAACAGTTTGATTTCCACAGAAAAACCCCTTATGTAAATACAATTACTGTGTTTATAAGTCGGTCTGAACTGATTCTACAAGCTTTGAAAAAGATATTGCCATGGATGAGTATTGAACACACAGCCCTTTGCGTATTTGCCGGTGACATTTTTCGTTAATACGGCGTATTGTTTCCAGGCGCACCGTGATATAAATACTACTGGCACATAATTTACATTAGATGACACACAATAGCCTAACATGATCATTTTCTTGGTATCTTCCTAATGCAACGTTTATTCAACTCTACGCTGATCTCAAATTTGATTGAATCCTATATAATAAGAGAAAACTGTTTTATCCTCCTTTTTGTGAGCTCTAAAAGGTTTACCGCAACAAACTTGTAATCTTGACTTTAAAGAAACTTTTTAAAACATGCATGCGTGTTTAATAACTCAATCATGAAAATACAACAGCCATTTTGATTTTTTCGATAGTTTTTAAAATTACTGCAAGTTTTCTAAATTGTTTTAATATAACGCATTGCAATTTTCAAATGTACTGCAGCCTTCGATGACCAAAATCTTAATTTATGAAAAAGTAGGTTTAAAAATGTATTTTCTTACGATATTTTTATTGATTAATCTAAATAGTTTGACTGAAATTTGTAAAATATTTTTTAATTCCATTTGAACAACCCTATTTTGGCTTTGACTTTTGACTGTGTTAACAAAGAACTTACTCACCTAAATTTTATTGAGGCTTGATTTTCAGCAGAGTGTATACTGCGTAAGTTAACCCCAAAATTTGCTAACTAGTAAAAAACAAGAGTAGATCGCGTTAACATAGTTTAAAATTCATAATGTGGGAAAAATCATTAATAAAAAGTATTAATAATCAACTTAGAATTATGCCATTTTGCACTTTATTGTAGTTTTAAAAGTTACGTGGCCAAAAGTTTTTTGCAGTCGTATAACTTAGAGTGAATGATATTCGTCGCGCCGTGAAATGAAATGCTGATTGAAATTGCAATGCGTTAGACAGTTTATTGTAAAGAGTTCTCTGTAAGCTGCGGTAGCGTACATTTTTAAATACGTCGGCACAAGTTTATTGGAAAACGTTAAACTGTCTCATGTAAAATAATCTATAATAAGAAGATCGAATAACAAATTTTGGATTATGCATTTTTGTACCTTATTGTAGCTTTCATAGTCAGGTGGCCAAAAGTTATTTGTAGTTGTAAAACTTGAAAAGGCTTGTATTCATCGCGCTGTAACATGAAGTGGTAAATGATCTTGCGATGCATTAGGCATATTAATTTAAATTGTTTTTGACAAACTGAGGTAGCATATATTTTTCAATAAATCTGAACTAATCCGTTGAAACACTTTTTGTACTATTTCAACTCTCTAATCGATTTCATAAAATGACTAGAACTCGCGGAGTGCCGGAGAGGCTTGTTATAATTCCTACATGTATTTCGAAACAATAGTTTAAGCAGACGACAGGTGATAATGAGTTATTCTAATACTTAATGGCACGAGTCGTCTGAAAAACTTTCTCCTTTTGATGTTAGGAATCTGACTCAAACATGTCGAGCTTAAGCACTCATTGAAAGTGGCATTTTTAAATAGCACTAATAAAACCAAATCTATTCATTGTTTATTTTTGTCTACACCCATTTTCAAAGCAAACAAATAGACGTTGGAAAGCAATTACCTGAACAACTTCAAAAACAACTATCAAGATGATTTTTTGAGATGTGTCTGATCAAAATTAAACTGCTAACAGTTTGATTTCCACAGAAAAACCCCTTATGTAAATACAATTACTGTGTTTATAAGTCGGTCTGAACTGATTCTACAAGCTTTGAAAAAGATATTGCCATGGATGAGTATTGAACACACAGCCCTTTGCGTATTTGCCGGTGACATTTTTCGTTAATACGGCGTATTGTTTCCAGGCGCACCGTGATATAAATACTACTGGCACATAATTTACATTAGATGACACACAATAGCCTAACATGATCATTTTCTTGGTATCTTCCTAATGCAACGTTTATTCAACTCTACGCTGATCTCAAATTTGATTGAATCCTATATAATAAAAGAAAACTGTTTTATCCTCCTTTTTGTGAGCTCTAAAAGGTGTACCGCAACAAACTTGTAATCTTAAATTTGAAAAAACTTTTTAAAACACGCATGCGTGTTTAATAACTCGATCATGAAAATATAACAGCCATTTTGACTTTTTCGATTGTTTTTAAAATTACTGCAAATTTTCCAAATTGTTTTAATATAACGCATTGCAATTTTCAAATGTACTGCAGCCTTCGATGACCAAAATCTTAATTTATGAAAAAGTAGGTTTAAAAATGTATTTTCTTACGATATTTTTATTGATTAATCTAAATAGTTTGACTGAAATTTGTAAAATATCTTTTAATTCCATTTGAACAACCCTATTTTGGCTTTGACTTTTGACTGTGTTAACAAAGAACTTACTCACCTAAATTTTATTGAGGCTTGATTTTCAGCAGAGTGTATACTGCGTAAGTTAACCCCAAAATTTGCTAACTAGTAAAAAACAAGAGTAGATCGCGTTAACATAGTTTAAAATTCATAATGTGGGAAAAATCATTAATAAAAAGTATTAATAATCAACTTAGAATTATGCCATTTTGCACTTTATTGTAGTTTTAAAAGTTACGTGGCCAAAAGTTTTTTGCAGTCGTATAACTTAGAGTGAATGATATTCGTCGCGCCGTGAAATGAAATGCTGATTGAAATTGCAATGCGTTAGACAGTTTATTGTAAAGAGTTCTCTGTAAGCTGCGGTAGCGTACATTTTTAAATACGTCGGCACAAGTTTATTGGAAAACGTTAAACTGTCTCATGTAAAATAATCTATAATAAGAAGATCGAATAACAAATTTTGGATTATGCATTTTTGTACCTTATTGTAGCTTTCATAGTCAGGTGGCCAAAAGTTATTTGTAGTTGTAAAACTTGAAAAGGCTTGTATTCATCGCGCTGTAACATGAAGTGGTAAATGATCTTGCGATGCATTAGGCATATTAATTTAAATTGTTTTTGACAAACTGAGGTAGCATATATTTTTCAATAAATCTGAACTAATCCGTTGAAACACTTTTTGTACTATTTCAACTCTCTAATCGATTTCATAAAATGACTAGAACTCGCGGAGTGCCGGAGAGGCTTGTTATAATTCCTACATGTATTTCGAAACAATAGTTTAAGCAGACGACAGGTGATAATGAGTTGTTCTAATACTTAATGGCACGAGTCGTCTGCAAAACTTTCTCCTTTTGATGTTAGGAATCTGACTCAAACATCTCGAGCTTAAGCACTCATTGAAAGTGGCATTTTTAAATAGCACTAATAAAACCAAATCTATTCATTGTTTATTTTTGCTACACCCTTTATCAAAGCAAACAAATAGACATGTTGGAAAGCAATTACCTGAACAACTTCAAAAACAACTATCAAGATGATTTTTTGAGATGTGTCTGATCAAAATTAAACTGCTAACAGTTTGATTTCCACAGAAAAACCCCTTATGTAAATACAATTACTGTGTTTATAAGTCGGTCTGAACTGATTCTACAAGCTTTGAAAAAGATATTGCCATGGATGAGTATTGAACACACAGCCCTCTGCGTATTTGCCGGTGACATTTTTCGTTAATACGGCGTATTGTTTCCAGGCGCACCGTGATATAAATACTACTGGCACATAATTTACATTAGATGACACACAATAGCCTAACATGATCATTTTCTTGGTATCTTCCTAATGCAACGTTTATTCAACTCTACGCTGATCTCAAATTTGATTGAATCCTATATAATAAAAGAAAACTGTTTTATCCTCCTTTTTGTGAGCTCTAAAAGGTGTACCGCAACAAACTTGTAATCTTAAATTTGAAAAAACTTTTTAAAACACGCATGCGTGTTTAATAACTCAATCATGAAAATACAACAGCCATTTTGATTTTTTCGATAGTTTTTAAAATTACTGCAAATTTTCTAAATTGTTTTAATATAACGCATTGCAATTTTCAAATGTACTGCAGCCTTCGATGACCAAATTCTTAATTTATGAAAAAGTAAGTTTAAAAATGTATTTTCTTACGATATTTTTATTGATTAATCTAAATAGTGTGACTGACATTTGTAAAATATCTTTTAATTCCATTTGAACAACCCTATTTTGGCTTTGACTTTTGACTGTGTTAACAAAGAACTTACTCACCTAAATTTTATTGAGGCTTGATTTTCAGCAGAGTTTATACTGCGTAAGTTAACCCCAAAATTTGCTAACTAGTAAAAAACAAGAGTAGATCGTGTTAACATAGTTTAAAATACATAACGTGGGAAAAATCATTAATAAAAGGTTATGTATATATGTTCTAAAAGTTTGCATGCAATACATGTAAGTGAAACTGGTCTAAAATTACTGGGGCTGTCTCTCGAGCCTTTTTTAAAAATTGGTACTACGTTTGCCGCCTTCCAGATATCAGGCAGCTGGCCAGTATTAAGAGAATGTTGAAAGATAAGAGCTAAAATCTGACTAGTGACCACCACATCAAGACTGAGGTCCTCTTTCCTCAGCTGGTCAGGGCCTGGGGCCTTTCCGGTCTTCAGACCAATTAACAATTTCCTCACCCCCTCACTAGTAATTGTAATCGGACAGTTCCCTTCAGCCCAAAGCGGGTCTGAGTATGAACTGCTCCCAGAAAAAACACTCTGAAAATACTTGTTAAAAATCTCTGAAGTCTCAAAAGCTGATTTACCCTTAAAAATAACAGAGCCATGGCAGCTCTTCCCACTCTTCCTTCTATAAAATGAATAGAAAGGCTTGCTATCTCCCAAACTCAGTGGTTTGAATAATATTCTATCATAGTGGTCATATTCCATTTTCCTAAAGAGCTTTTTGTTTTGGCGCCTAGCCTGTTTGTACTGTTGTAGGTCTGTGTCCAGGCCACTTTTCTTGAATTTATCATACAATTTTCTTTGCGATCTTACACACTTCCTGGCAGAATCATTAAACCATACGGGCTCGTCTTTGTTTCTGATCTTTTTTGTGCATTTAGGTACATAGTTACTGACTGCTTCTTTCAAGTCCGTTTCAAAGATTTGCCATGTTGTGTTTATGTTTTCTTCATTTTGAATAGCGCTTGACACTTTAGAAAGTGTTTTCTCTAGAGCCAGAGTGATAGCTTCAAAATTTGCCTTAGCGTATATTTTAAAAGAATCATTATGCTTACTATTTGGCCTAAATTCCCTGATTTTTATATTTATGCCTACCATGTAATGGTCACTTAGTCCAGGATTGATCACACTCAAATCTGTAAAAAGGCTGTCATTATTAGTAAGGATTAGGTCGAGTGTATTGCCAAGTTGGTGTGTAGGCTCAGTCACGAGTTGGGTCAGGTGATGGGATAGCAGACTGCTCAAAAAAGATTTGTGAAGTGTTTTGTTGTGAGATCCAGAACGAACTTGACCTATAATCCAGTCTATGTCAGGCAAGTTAAAATCGCCTGAAACAAATATAGTAGATTTAGGAAATCTTGACACTACTTGTCCCAGTAGATCGTCAAGTGGATCAATTGTTTGTCTGATAAAAGATGGTGGGATGTAAAGGCACAAAATTATCAAATCTAGGCCACTATCAACGCATTCTATCTTTACACAAACCACTTCTATTGGAAAATATGTACCCTCTAAGTGGATCTGGTGGTGATTAATACATGGTGAAAGGGCAATCATAACTCCTCCGCCATGGCAATCTCGATCACATCTATAAATACACTTTTGCGATGAGCTCAAAATCATTTCATTATTGAAAGACGAATCAATATGTGTCTCTGTAATGCATAGTATATCATAATCCGATGCTAAAACTTCTATTTCATTCAGTTTACCCTTCACTGACCTTGCGTTTGCTAAAAGAAGGCTTATTGGTCTACTTTCACTATTTTTTTTTTGATTATTTTGTAACGATTTGTAGAATTTTCTGCTCTGATTTTCTTTAACGTCTGGTATAACTGAAAATCCTCCTCTCTTTCCTCTTTCGACATATCTAGCTTTGCAAAAATACCCCCCTTCTTAAAGCTGTTGATTCTTCTCACTATTTCCCATTTGTCTTCCTTAGACTCTGTGCATATTTTGATAGGTCTTGGTTTCTTATCTTTCAAGTCAGATTCTTCACTTATCCTACCTAGCCTATACATGTTCTTCTTTTCAATTACTTTTGAGAGATGACATTCTGAAAAGAGCTTGTTTATTTCTTCAACAGTTTCCTGTTTGGTGTTGAACTCTTGGAGTCCAAAAAGAATCAGGTTTTTGTCTCTAGCTTCTTTCTGTTCGTTTTCATTTTTCACAAGTGTTTGTTTTGCAGCACTAACAAGAACTTTTGTGTTCCTTTCGATATCTTGTACTGCTGCTGCATATGTTTTTTTTATAGCCTCAACTTGAGGTTCAAGACTACCAATAACCAAGGACTTGATTTCATCCAAACTTTTCTCGATATTATCTAGCTGGGGATTACTTTGAACAAAAACTTCTCCCTTGCTGCATACCTTACAGGCCCACTTGGCACCTTTAGGCTCCAGCCTCGACAGCAGCTCAGCTTCCTCTTTGCTCAAACTAGCACATCTATAGTGAAACCAAAACTGACAAAAATCGCATTGAATTAAATTTTCTACTTCATCTTTCAGTTTGTTTTTACATTTACCACACTGACTATCCATCTGAATCAAACCACTGCCTCTGGAAGTCTTAGCCTTAACCATTCTATCACTGAGATTTAATAAAACAAAATTAAAAATCAGGACTTTAAAATAAAACAAAGAGTTGTCCCACTCAGTGTCTACCACTAGTCACAGCAGTGCCTGAAGCGGCCAAGCTGCCTTCCTGCTAACTTCAAAACAATGTGATATGGTAGTATAAAATATGTACAAAAAGGGGTAAGAAAGTAATAAAAGGGATAAATATTCATAAAAGTTGAAGAAAAATTTGTAAAATCCGAGAAGCTCTCAATAGCACGTCCTCTCAGGTCAACGGAAACGGAAAAATCGGTTCTTAATATAAATCGGAGTTTCTGATCGGTTCTTAATATAAATAGTTTCAGTTTCATTCAGATTAAGAACAATTTATTTAGCATTATGTATTCTAATGCATACAACAATTGATGAGAATATTCTTGAGATGCCGATTGCTGTAAGTCGTGTTGCTCGTTACCTAGTGTAGGTTGCAAGCCAACGGACATCCTTGCATTTCAATTTATAAACATTATGGAATTCTTTCAATAACGTGAGAAGCTTTAAGATCACCACTAATCCTTAGGTAGATACATGTAGTTTATTAGCAATCTGATTCAGGCACTAAATACAACAGAGTGGAATTGTTACACAGTTAAATCTCACCATTGAATGCAGTTGTTACTCCCGAATCGATAATATACTACAGGCAGTACACGGAGATCCGCAGTTACGTTTCTACTAACAATAGTAGCAGGCTATTGTCTTGAAATCAGCAAGAAAGCTTCAGCCAATCACATCGAGCCTACAACGGCTAGTCGCGTCCTCAAAGTATAGGAGGCGGAGACAATTCATCCCTGGTTTATTACCCAGCACTGCCTATCATACACCACACTGAGCCCTTTTTATGGTTAGGCTGAGGAAATATTCCACAGTCGGCTAGAGACAATTGATCAGTGATGTCTTGACCCACCTACAACCTGCAGAACACGTAAATGCATTGACTTATTGATACTACCAATGTGGATATAGTCTCTCGTTCACCAACTAATATTTCAGCGTTAAGAAATGAATACAGAACACCATCACAAAAACACAAATGATTCTTGTTAGACTACTGCAAACTGAAAACTATCACAATTATATAACCTTGTGCTTATGTGAGCAGAGATAATAGCTACTAAATCTTTATTTTCCGATTTTCGTTTATAAATAGTCATAATATTATGAAATCTCTGAGCGTTTTAATCGCGATCAATTTTTATCAATTTTAATCTTGAAACACTTTGGTAATCAGATCATCTCATACATCAACAACAATTGAAAATGATAGAAAAATACTGTTATAATCTGATAAAATCTAGAAAAATGTGTAAATTCTTTATCATTGCCAATGTAGTAATGACCAAGATTATTTTAACTCTCCTTTTTTCAGTGCAAACAACTCCAAAATGTTCAAATGTCAAGCTATTCGGTAGCACAATTTAGACTAAATTTGGACAATTTATATCACAGTTCAATAATAATTTACCACAGTTTCACATAACCTAATATAAATATTAGTAGAGTTCTATACCTTTATTATTATGAGTAATACATTCAAAAGATTTTATTTTTTATTATATTAAAGCACATTTTGAGACTTTTTAACAAAAGGTTGCTGAGCCAAATAGGATTGGAGCCTGCAACCTCTTGCTCTCTAAACAAGAATCATATCTCTGGACCATCAAACGAATAATGATGTAATCAGAAATCTGATTTTTTTATAGTCTAAAAAGCTAGAGCCATTTTTTAAGAAAATACCAACAATTTAGAATAACTTGAAATATGATTGAAACGTGAAAAGAACTCAGCAAAACTAACAAAGTCAAGAGCACAATTAAATTTTATGTAGGTAATTTATGTAGTCATGGGCCAGTCTAAATAAACTGGCTAATAGTTCTGCTACTTTCTTTTAAACTTTCTCAATTTTCCCAACAACTCAAACTTTGCATAATTTTCAAAAACAACATAGTCTATCAAACCCCTTCTAGAAAGTTTCAAAAGTATGATGTACCCAAAACTTGTCAACTTATAAAGATTGAATTTCATACCTATATCAAACAATAAGCACAAAGGTCGGACGACTTCCTTCATGACAAATAAAAAAACAAATAATTCCAAAGTCTGTAACATTCAGTGTTTAGTCACATAGCCTACTGTATATAAAATAGTGGGAGCTTTTTTGTTGGTGTACGCAGGGACAGAGTCAGGTAGCCCTTGTTGTTAGCAGATAAGAGTATGTATGCCTTGCTTCATAACAAACCTTAGCTTAAGATCTTAATATATAGTCAATGTTTGCAGGCTATGATAGCTGAGTAGCTATTCTGATAAAAAAGCCTTTAATGTATGCAGGAATTGTTTTGAGGGCATTCATTCATGTACCATTATTTAATTGATAGAGTAAATACCGTGTCAGAAATTAAATATCCGATTCCAATTCAAAACAGACATGAAACATGTAATTAATTTTTTTGTACAAATATGAGTGACTGAATGAAGCTAATAGTCTTGAAATGATTGTTAGTTTGACGTGTTGGGGAAACCCAGTCTTAATAAAGCTTGACCGGCTTGACCAGGATTCGAACCCAGGACCTCTTACATTCAAAGCTAGAAATGTACCAAGACTCCTAGTGCTATGAGAAAAATAAAAAAACTCTAACATTTTGTTGGTGTCTCCAAAGCAACAAGAAAGCATGTTAAAAGTTATCTTTTATATCAATCTAAAAAAATATTATTCAGCTTCACCAGGATTTGAACCAAGGACCTATCGCACCTAAAACGAGAATCACACTCAGAGACAATCGAGCCACAAACGATGTAACCTAAACCTGGCTTCTTACTACGTTCTCTAAAGCAACAACTAAATTGGTTTTTTCTACTGTTGCAAGTACTGATGCTTCACATTCGGGTAACTGAAATCTCAAAACCACTTTTTTGGAACTGCAAGTAGATGTGACAAGAGTAGATGTGCAGGTAGATTAATAGCAAAGCATTTCCTATGAGAAAATTTATAAAGAAGATATTTGCAAGATGAGATATAGTGAAAATCTAAAGCAACAACTAAACTGGTATTTTTTCTGCTGTTGCAAGTACTGATGCTTCACATTGGGTTAACTGAAATCTCCAGACAATTTATTTTTTTGAGACTGCAAGTAGATGATAAACCTATGAGCAAAGCATATCCAATGAGGAAATTTATAAAGACGATATTTGCAAGATGATGTAATGTGAAAAATATGCACAGTACAAATTATATTGAAACAAAGTATTAACGGCGTGTAGTTACTGATGCCATAGTTGTTTTGCAATGAGTAGCAGTCAATATCAAGGATTAGAATTTGATCTCTCAAATAAAACAGTGATGTCAGACAAGGTGGGAGACACAAATAATTAAAGTTATACCAAGACTCCTCAACCTTGGTTTAGATTAATGGTCAGAATTAATCAAGCAATCATTCTCAGGTACTAGGTATTGGACAAATGAATTGAGTTTACAACAGAGAAATATTAACAATACTCAATCTCCAACTTACTGTATGCCAATCAATGGTGATTATAAAATTGATGATGGAACATATACACACATCGTTTCTATAGATGAGAATTAAATTGCTGAATTTTAATTACCTTAGGTGCTTCCAGATTTTGCATGTCCGCCAATAATAGTTACAACATTAACAAACAATACTTTGAAAATTTCATGAACAAACAAGCTACAATTTCCTTATTATACTGGAAATTACACAAGCGTGTTAGCCCAACCAAACCTAAAAGCATTCATAATTAAAAATGTCTCAGTACAAAAAGCCAAATGAGGGTTTCACAACAATTCAAGGGTGGCACAACTCCTCACCAGTTCAATTGCCAAATATTCTGCAAGGACTGTTCACACCTTTACAGTTTTTAACTGAAATAATATTAATTTATGAGCACAGAAGTTGTCAGATTGTCAGCTACTGGTCCCCTGTTCCATTTACACAAACATCTGTTTCAACCTCTGTTGAAATTCATTGTACGATAACAAGTAGATGAGAGCGTTAGAAAAGGAAAATTCAACATTTCAGTAGTTATACTAGCCAAACTGCTCTAGTTATTATATTTATAATAAGTCATTGACAGTATCATAACTGGTTACCCCTGTACTCTGTGTTTAGCTAACATGAAAAAATGTACTAAGCCTCCATATAAGCTTTCACTAAACATTTGAATTATTCTCCTGGTAAAAGCTTCCTTTTTTACATACATGTACATGCAAGGTTGTTTGAAATAGTAGATAACTCAAAACCATACTTTTTTTATTACAGCAAAACATTTTAGTAATTTCCTTTTGAAAATTGTTTGCCAATGTAGGAAACGCTGGCTCATTGATGCAAGTTGCCATGAGCGAGCAGGTGTTGAAAAAACAAATTACTGCTTGCCTTTTTCAAAAGAACAAATATGTAAGAATTGTATAGTAGTTTCAAACACTGTAACACAATTACTTCAAAAGAAGTATTACCAGCATATAATTAGAGAGAAACTTGTGATAATTCGTTAGCAGTTGTTTTTGAGGCAGTCTTCAATTGAATGGATTATAATGTCAACCCACAAATAAGACAATGACATAAGACGAGGTTGGAGACACAAAGAATTCAAAGTTACATTGCGACTCTCTAACTTCAAGTTCGTTCGATAGCCAGAAATATCAAAACAATATCCCGAGCTAAGTTTTGGACCGACGAGTGTTGTTCATAAAGTCTGCTGTCGGATTCCATACACATTTGTGCATACCTTTGGAATTCAGTAACAAATATTAAAAGTTTTTAGAAGGAATGCAGTAGTTTAACCTTGTATTTGAATTAAAGTGATAATTGTTAAACAACAGAGTTGAGCTATGTAAAACATTAAAATCAATTATGCATGAAATCTTGTGTCATTAATTTCAAAAGTTTCTTTCAATGATTATTACAGACAATATTTCGTGGTGAGCTTTCATGTCCTACCAGTATCAACTTTATTTTGTAAAATGAATGTCATTATAAAAAGACTCGGGATATGTAATTCGCCTACCACAGTGATATGCCTAAGTGAGCTACAAAATGTTCCATGTTAAATGAATTATATTGAGAGGTCATGTCTGATTTCAACATAATTTAGCAACTTAGTTCAGAGAAATTCCTTGTTGATGTAAAAAATCTGGCTCATCGATAAAGCTGGTCGTGTAAAAACATGCATTGGAAATATCAATTTCTTCTTGCATTTTTACAAAATAACATAAATGTCAGTAATTAAGAATATATAGCTTCAAAGATTACAACACAATTGCTTCATAAAGTATTACTCGCACACAATTAGTTAGATGTTTGTCATAATTACTTGGCAGTTATTCTTGAGTGAGTAGTCCATCGATCGGATTATAATTTTAACTGAAAATAAGCCAATAACATCAAGCGAGTTAGAAGACACCAAAAACTGAACTTAAACCAGAACTCCTTAATTTTAAGTGTGCTAAATTGCAAGACATAATCAAACATTTAATAAACATCTGCAGGTACTAGGTATAGGAGATATAAGTTTAGTTTACCACAAAGTGTTTTAGCAACCTATGATCTTTAGCCTAGGGCAATCAATGGTGATCATAAAAGTAGTGCAGCCACATATACACACTTTCGTTTTTATGAGTAAGAAGTAGAGGTCTGACCTATTAATATCTACTGTCTAATAGTTTATAGTTTCATGCTCTCTATAGTTTTACGGTTGTCATTTTAAAATGGCAATCATCATGTGTGTGCGCAAACAGTTTCGCAGGTAAATGACAAACATGAAGCGTTTCCAATATTGCAATGCCTCACAGGTACTGAGTAGTGTACGACTACATATGTGGTATAAAAGCTCCTTAAAGGTAGTGATAGTGTGTTTCAACATATCTCCAAGAAAACAGGAAAGCATTCAATGCTAGCACCAGCTGCGGCCAAATCAGTAGATTTCTTTAAAGAATGACCTTAATCTTACTTCATTGAGTTTCAGCTATCTTGTAAGTATGTATTACAACAGCCTGCAAATGATAAAGCTGATACAATCAAATCCATACTTACATGCATTTCACCAAACAAACTCTCTAACATACAATGACTGCGGTGCATACAATGACTCTATAGTAGAAAGGAATTTGTAATATTCAACTTGCAAAGTTTTCAAATATTTCAGATTTTTTGACAGAAAATGATGAGGCTGATAAAATATGAAAAATAAATAAAATAATATATATTTACTCCAAATTTATTCCTTAACTAACTTTAATGGAAAGTTAGTTCAAAGTTGCAAAGTAAGGCTAGGTATTCGTCTGTACTCAGTTGATGCAATCAAACATGGCTTCATAGAAAGTCAGTAAATCCTTTATGTAAACCAATTTCTGTACCCAGAACAAGAATCATACCCTAGACCATCAAGCTTCGCATTAACAATTTTAATCAAAGAAAATCTGACAAATTGGCTAGAGAGAATCAGTGATTCTTTGACCCAGCTCCAACCTGCAGAACACTGAGTGCATTGGCTTATTGATGCTACCAATCCGGATATAGCCTTTTGTTCACAAACTAATATTGCAGCGGTAAGAAATAAATACAGGACATGTCACAAAAACACAAATGATTCTTGTTAAGTTACCGCCACTGAAAACAATCACAGTTATCTAACCTTGTGTCTATGTGAGCAGAGATAATAGCTACTAAATATTTATTTTTCTGTTTCCTTTTATAAATAGTCATATTATTATGAAATCTCTGAGCGTTTTAATCGCAATCAATTTTTATCAATTTTAATCTTGAAACATTTTGGTAATCAGAACATCTCATATATCAACAACAATTGTAAATGAGAGAAAAATACTGTTTTATTCTGATGAAATCTAAAATATTGTGTAAGTTCATTATCATTGCCAATGTAGTCATGACCAAGTTTATTTTAACCCTTCTTTACTGAGTGCACACGACTCCAAAATGTGTATATGTAAAGCTATTCGGTAGCACGATTTAGACCAAATTTGGACAGTTAATATAACAGTTCAGTAATAATATGCAACAATGTCGCATAGCGTAATGTAATTATTTCCAGAGTGCTATACCCTTGTTATTATCAGTAATATATTCAAAAGATGCGATTGAGAACGTTGTACACTTCAGATGCCATCAAAAGTTGAAGGCTCTCTGAGCAAATCAGAGATTCTCATGTGGCCCCTGATAAAAATTACTTGCCAATATAATCTATCAAAATCAAAATCTATAAAACTTTCAATTTTCCAACAACTCAAATTTAGCATAGGATTCGAGAACAATATAGTCTATCAAAATCCTTCTAGAAAGTTTCCAAAATATGATGTACCCTAAAACTTGTAAAGATTTAACTCAAACTTTTATGAAAATTAAGCACAAAGGGTGGGTTACTTCTTTCATGAAAAATGAGAATGCAAAAATTTGAAATCATTTTTATCAGAGTGTGTACGTACACGTCTGTAACATTCAGTGTTTAGTCATATAGCCTATATAAAATAGTGGGAGCTTTTTGATTGGTGTACACAGTGACAGAGTCAGGTAGCCCTTGTTGATAGCAGATAAATGTACGCATGCCTCGCTTTATTACAAACCTTAGCCTAAGATCTTAATAAATAGTCAATGTTAGCAGGCTATGATAGCTGAGTAGCTATTCTGTTAGAAAAGCCTTTAATGTATACAGGAAATGTTTTGAGGGCATTCATTCATGTACCATTATTTAATTGATAGTATAATTACCGTGTCAGAAATTAATGATATCTTTAAAGGAATATAACATAGCTACATCAAAAATTATAAAAAATCATTCTTTTCAGTTCTATCTGATTCTAATTCAAAACAGACATGAAACATTTAATTAATTCTTTGTACAAATGTAAGTAACCAAATGAAGATTGTTTTGAAAAAATTGTTAGGTTGACATATTGAGGGAACCAAGTCTTAATACAGCTTGACCGGCTTGACCAGGATTCGAACCCAGGACCTCTTACATTCAAAGCTAGAAATGTACCAAGACTCATAATGCTATGAAAACTCTAAAAAAACTAATATTTTGTTAGTGTCTCCAAAGCAACAAGAAAGCTTGAAAAATGTTTCCTTTCATATCAATCTAAAAAAATACTATTCAGCTTCACCAGGATTTGAACCAAGGACCTATTGCACCAAAGACGAGAATCACACTCGGGGACAATTAAGCCACGAACAATGTAAATGAAACCTGGCTTTATGCTACGTTATCTAAAGCAACAACTAAACTGGTATTTTTTCTGCTGTTGCAAGTACTGATGCTTCACATTGGGTTAACTGAAATCTCCAGACAATTTATTTTTTTGAGACTGCAAGTAGATGATAAACCTACGAGCAAAGCATATCCAATGAGGAAATTTATAAAGACGATATTAGCAAGATGATATAATGTGAAAAATATGCACAGTACAAATTATATTGAAACAAAGTATTAACGGCGTGTAGTTACTGATGCCGTAATTGCTTTGCAATGAGTGGCAGTCAATATCAAGGATTAGAATTTGATCTCTCAAATAAAACAATGATGTCAGACAAGGTAGGAAACTCGAATAATTAAATTTATACCAAGACTCCTCAACCTTGGTTTAGATTAATGGTCATAATTAGTCAAGCAATCATTTTTAGGTACTAGGTATTGGACAAATGAGTTGAGTTTACAACAGAGAAATATTAACAATACGCAATCTCCAACTTACTGTATGCCAATCAATGGTGATTATATAATTAGTGCTGAAACATCGTTTCTATGGATGACAAGCAAATGGCTTAATTTCAATTACCTTAAGGTGCTTCCAGATTTTGCAAGAGCACCAATAATAGTTACAACTTTAACAAAAAAACTTTGAAAATCTCATGAACAAACAAGCTACAATTTCCTTATTATATTGAAATCTACACAAGTGCGTTAGATTTTTGCAAAAGGTTTCACTCCACGAAAGTCGAATTGACAGAATAGTTTTTGAAAAGAATTTCAAAATTACCAAAATAGCTTTGCAAGATACTTTCATTTTAGAAAATCTGCGAAATGTTTCAAAACTTTTGTGACCTTGGTGTTTATACATGACTAGCTGCATTACCCGCCTACAGAGACAGAATCACTCGCATCATAAGATTTATTGAGAGTTGTCATTCATACTGTATTACAACTCCAAATATACAGTGTACTGAAATTGTTGCCCTGATGTATTATTATATAAATTGTCTACTGAAATTCTTGCCCTGAAAGTGCATACACATATACATGTCGATAATGTCGGGGATAACAATGGAAATTTGCAATGTGTTTTACAGCTAGATGCGTGTAAAATCTAGTCAATATTCTAGATTCATGTGTCTAGATTCATGCATCCGTTCACACCCGTCTATATTCGAAGTTGACGATCACGCACTTCTGTGGCTGAGTCCCCGCCTCGGCTGACCAGTATTTACCCCCCTCGCAGTTGACAATCAGTTTCTTGCACTCGCCCGCCCCGCAATCAATTGCTTTGCACTCGCAATCAATCGCCTTGCAATCCATCGCTTTGCAATCAATGGCAAAAGATTTAATAAAAAGTCACAGAGCAAACTTTGCAGAATAATCACAGTAACAATGAAATAATAATTTAATTTATCATTTTTCTTTAGTATAATAAAGGACTATTATAAACAGTTTTAATTAGAAACAAGTTAAGTAGCACCAAGTCTATCAGGTGTGTAGATTAACTCGTTACAAATATAAAAGGGGGGGGGGGGTCAGCTAAATATGATCCAAAAACTTTAGTCTAGCGGCAGGACTACTTTTACTAACTTTATCATCTGACAATTTATGATATCTTTCAATTTACTTTGACAAGAAAATTGGACTTGTCCTCCCTTGGTTTGCTCGCATTTGATAACATTACATAACATTTGCTTGTTTTGGTATTAGCGTTATACTAGCCTGTTTGTGTTTTAGCATAATTGTATTTCAAAAATTATGCTGATAGAAATTATCACTGGATAGCAAGAATAGCAAGAGTAACTCTTAGCCTGAGATCCCTGCCATGAGCGACAAGAGCTAATGAACAAGAATGACCAATAGGCAATGGCTATACCCTCTGTTCGCTAAGATTTCTCTATAATTATGCTCTGCTCTCCTAAGTTTTACACACTTCTCACATACAATGGTAGCATTCTATTGAGAAATTTATGTTGACACCATGAAAACTTCTGAGTGAACACAGTACAGTCAGACCTCAACACGCTAGCATCCTGTATTCTGATACTTACCTCGTATGTCAGTCCTCTTCTATCTCAAATCAATTCGTACTATGTAAAATATATTATATATTATATTATTGAAACTATTATTATTTTATAATTATCATTTCTGTAAATTCATATACTGAAATTAGTCCATTCCTACCTACTGAACAAAACCACCTATAATACTACCCTAGGACACTTATGTATTCGCGGCATCTAACTTTCGCGTTTTCGCGGTGTCATCCTCTCGCGAAAATTTAATGAGCGAAACTAAACTATCATAACGAGCGAGCGAAAACGCGAAGTTAAATAGCTTTGCTCATTGATATCCACAATAAAATCGTCATATTAGAAATGCAGGCAATTTTCGTCTGTGGTCTGTGTCTCGATCAATGGGAAATTTCTGGTAAACTCATTATAGCTAATACACCAACTGAGCAGCATGGCAAAGCAAATTAAGATTATATCAGTTTAGTCACCGAATTTGTAACTGATGAGGATGAAAGTCTGGTAGGTGAAGTCATAAAATTGCAGAATAATTATTGTAGTGATGAATTTCATTACCAACCAAAAACAATATCAACCCTCATCAGGTCTAACCACATTATATCTTCCACTGCCAACCATGTACAAATTAGCTACTGGCCTAGTGCCAGCCATTTTACCGAAATTGCCGATATTGCTTCATGATATGTATACAGTATTTTTTCAAGTTGTACTTCAATTATCTGTATAATAACAAAAATCTAAATTGGCTATTATGTCACCAACAACTAATTGTTTCAATTAATTGTAATCACCAACTGTTTTATGACTCGCGCGGGGTAGTTAATGAACTCACAGAAATTGTTCGTTTTCAGATTAGCAATTCTCAAACAAAAGTTTAAAATTGCTTCGTTGTTTTAGGCCGATTTTATAGAGAAATCTTCGGACAACACAGTCAATTTCATAAAACGCTTAAAGACCGTGGGTTATGTGGTCAACAAATAATAAAATCAGATTACCAGACAATTGCTGAGAAAGTCCAAAAATGCGTTTATGGCATTGGCCCCTAGAAAACGCATAAATGCATTTATGGCAGCGTAAGGGTTATACAGTTTTGGTTGTGAAGTTGGTTGCTACCTATCTATTTTCTTTTTCTTGGGATTCGAGTGTGAAAGTCACAGCGGGAAGAACCTAGGCGTCATTGATAATCTAAAAAACAAATGGCAGCAAGTGATCAAATTGAATTGCCGATCTCACCCACACATTTCAACCTGTGGTTTACAAGTACGAACTAGTCCCAAATTGAATTTTTTTCTCATTAGCAAACAGGACCTGAGGAATGTAATCTGTTTTTTCCACTTCATTTATTTTCACATCACTATATTTTCGCACTCATCAGAGCAGCGAAATAAAGTTGCAGCGAAATTTTATTCGGTGTGCTACTCACGAAACTAAATACTAGCGAAATATAAGTGTCCTAGGGTATGAGAGTTGCAAAAAGTGCCGGCTTTCAGCACACATAAGACATACCCGTGGCCTTGCCTCTTTTTGCCTTGTTTTTGATTTCCGTTCGTCTTCAATGTTAGCCTTTCTATAACTTTTCAAACTGACTCAACGAGAAAACCGAACGATGCTATTTTTACAAGTGGCTTCTCCTTTGATGAGTGGCCAACTAGAAGCCACGTAGAGAACCGCCTCATACGCTCGTATTTCACATTTGCATCATGTCTATTATCAAATATTTGTGAGAAATCTTTGTCATGCTTCCATATTCTCGTATGTTGGGAGACTCATATGACGAGGTATAACTGTAGCATTACACACGAGTAAACCATAGAGCAACCTTTAAACTATACATCTATGAATATTTGCATGTCACAATGGGACTAAAAATTGAAAACAGGGGCATAAGTTTAAGAAAGTTCAAAAATTTTAGAATTCTAATCGAACTTTATATATTGAATGATTGTTGATTTACCTGCAAAATAGGTTGAAAATTACATGAACCTATAAAATATTGAGAAGCACTCACACACCCCATGTCTCTGTAAGTCTTGTTATTTTCTGGATGGTTAGTCACCCTCCGCTTGTCTAGCCACTGTCTCCTTGACTAGCCATCTTGTTCATGTTCAACCACTTGTTTAACCAGTTTCACCTCTTCCTGGCATACCTAACCACCCTCTACCAATCCATTAGCAGTATTAAACACTAACGTAGATAATATATTTCAATAGGTCAACATAGCCTTATAGCCATCAAGCCAAAGGATTAAATGTTGAGTATTTAATTATCAGCCATTAGGCCAGGATAAACTCAAAGATATTGCATAATAAACCTAAAGGGGTAGGTAGCTACAGTCAGGACACACCAGTGCTAGTAAGCTCAGCATTGAACCAAAGAAGTAAATAAAAAAGACGTATTGGCATTTTTTGGCTAAATTGGCCATTTTTATTGAAAGCCCTTAGCAACTTCTTTGCTAACTAGCAACTTCTTTATTAACTAGCAAATTATTTGCTAACTAGCAAATAATTTGCTAGTTAGCAATTTTAGGTCGAATTTTATTCTTTATAAACTATGGAGTATTTATGACGCGCTGTGGATGGTAGGTCTGTGTTTTCAACTGTTTTTAATGTTTGTAGTTATGCTAGGCTTTCTTACTCATCTCTAACTCCCCGTATTTCACATGATGACTAGCTAAAAGATCACGCGATGCTCCATAAATTCATTATATGTCCTGGTGAAAGCATGATTACTTACCCTTGTTATACACGCAACATCCAGCTATGCCATTTTTATTTCCTCTAGATTTTTGTCTCCTAACATTGAATGCCGCTTTTGGGTTATAATTAGAGAACGACTGGTATTATTGAGAAGACATCATTGCATGCCAACTCTATGAAAGATTGCTTCAATTATTTCTATTGTCATCGACACGACCCGCTTACAATTTACGAGTGGCTCTCACCATCACAGAGACTTGTTTTTTGTGGTTAAACTCTAAGACTTAAATATGGTACACTCTCGATGCTGCAATGGTTGCTATGATCTCTGACAATAATGTTTATCCTTCTACCTATTGGTTATACATTTGACAAACAAGAGATCAAGAAGGTAAGCTGCTAACATCAGAGTATATTTAATAGTCAGAGGTATATGTCTATAACATCAATATTCATAGTAAACTACAGCCAGTTTCCCATTGTTCCTGCATACTATTGACATTGAGTAAATTCTATTGAAATATATCAATAGAGTGATGCGGCTTCATAGTAGTTTTATGAAATTACTCATCATGTGTCCGCTTATATGAGCATTTAGCAAAGAATCTCACAGAAATGCAAAAACAGCAATTTTATGTCAGAATAAAATATTCTGACATCACAGATAGCATATAAAAAATTTAAAGACTGAGAGTAACATACCGTAAACCGGCAATTTGTGAGTGTCAAAACTAGCCAGAACTAATATCAGAAAGGAAATGAGGCTATAGATGAATATGAGTCTATGAGATGACCCTATAGTAATACATGGATGAAATGTCATTTAATGAACTGTAATTTGACCTGCTGTTGAGAGGCAATCTGCTTGTCACATCTACACTGTCATTTTTTCTCTTTGAGTTCCAAACGAAAAGGTTTGATTTTATGTCGGCCATGGGGACGCAATCCTAAAAAAGGAATGATATGGTTCTGAGAATATAAACAGACAATGGATAAATAGAACATGCCTATAAGACACAAGACATTTACATGTACGATTAAAATGAACAGGACGAGTATGAAAAAATTCTAACAATTGACCAATCAGGGGTCAACTTACAGAGCCATGACAACACTCAACTAATGAAGACTTCTATGACGGAATATATAAAGGTAAGGGTGACTAAATGTTCCTTCTAAAGTGATTTAAATAAGTCTATGGCTAAAAACCGAATGCTACAAACCTACAAATAGGTATTGGACTAACCACCTCAACCCTTTGAACCCTAGACGACCTGGTCAAAATGTGCCACTCGCCCTGGGCAATGTGTCTAACGATCTAAGGTTTTGAAACTTTATTAAAATATATCTAAATGTGTTTATAATCCAACGATATTTTGTAAAAAAAGTAATGAAAGACGGGCAACTGACATCAAATGTCATCACACAGCAAAAAAACAGTCTTTCACCGTTGTGGGCTGAAACCATAAAATTCGTACGATTTGAAAAGCTCGTAAAATAATTACACTAGCATCATATCCGTCGAGCACACGATCATCATTATTTCATGAATCAGAGTGAACTGGATAATTATAGTCTGGTATCATAAAATCCTGTATTTGCATCACAATCCTTTATGACCTATCACCAAACAAGTCGTATCGGTTTGTTCGCGACAGCGTTCTAATAAAATTTGTTGTTGAAACAAAGAGAGAAAAGATATTTGAAATCTGTTACAAAAGGAAGCGAATTTTCTGGTCTAACTTAGTTCGCAAGAATTAATTTGGTTGGTTAGGCTGTTACCTAGAAACAGCTTTAGTAAACATCATGACATGACTCTTGGCTCTACTATATAAATACTGTATTATAGGTAATAACCGAAAGTTGTTTGCTTCAATTTTTTGTGCGCCCATAAGAGCATATCACAAGTAAGTAGCAAATAGGCAACTTTTTTGAAAGCTTTTAAAGTTATTTGTCAATTTGTTTTTCCCGGCAAAAGATACAAAGAATTGAAGTTATACCCAACTCCCTGATCTGGGATACATAAGATCAGCAGAACTCGTCAAACAATCACTAAATCTTTGTAGATCTGAAACATTAGACATAAGGTCTGTGAGTTTGGTTTATCACAAAGAATTTGCAGCATTATAAATCACTATCTTAACTTAGTCATCCATAATCATAAAATATAAATTAGCCCTGACACAGAGCTGTTTTTATACAGAGTTGGTAAATATCAGGACACGCCCGAACTGGTTACAAATGTCTCATACTACAGAAGTTCTATTTGATGGTCTTTTCAGTTTTACAAAGCATCCAAAGGTTGGAGCAACCGTTAGGCTAAGAAGGTATCTATACAAATTGTTACCAAACACTACATGATGGCATACAAATTCATAGACTGTTATGTAATAATAAATGAATGGAGACGTCAAAAGCTGAAGTTAAATTCAAAGACTCCAAAGCAATAACTACCTACGAAGGATTAAAATGTATAATTGGTGTTATGTCTGCAATATTTCAGTTATAGTCTGCAGTGAGAACTAGTATTAGCTAAGGCAAATGCTGAATGTTTTCTGAAACATTAAAAAATTGTTTTAGAGTTAGCTATTTTCTAAAGAAAGTCAACTAAAAGTGAATAAATATAATCTGTAAAATAAAAAGCTGCCGTGTTGCCAAAATATCTGTAAAACAGTGTAAGATATGCAATACATGTAAGTTAAATATAATGTGTGTAAACAAGAACATCTTAAGTGGATGTGCTTACACAGTCTTTGTGATAATTGTGTTCTCATGTCTCACAGTGCCAGCCATTACCACATTTTAACCTATGTAAA
This sequence comes from Watersipora subatra, assembly GCF_963576615.1. NCBI lineage: Eukaryota > Metazoa > Bryozoa > Gymnolaemata > Cheilostomatida > Watersiporidae > Watersipora > Watersipora subatra. The sequence continues at coordinate 12,982,337 of NC_088712.1, forward strand.
CTTGAAGTAAACAAAACTATCTGTAGTCAGTTGTATTGTTTGCTCAAGCTGATCACTGAAATATTGCATGCATCTCTCCACTTGCTTTTGTAAATTAACCTAAGAATATTATCCTATCAGCTAATATCAGGTGAGTCAGTACTACATGCACATGTATATGTTCAATAGTGTTATTAACTCTGCTGTAAGCTAATAGTTGACCTGTTCAACTTAGAGTTCAACTGGTTTAAAACATTAATCAACTATTAAAGATCAAACATTTTTCTACTCTAGACAAAGCTTGGTCAAACTTGCGTTTAAAAAGAAAACGATTACTGGCCACTGAATTTTTTTGCCAAATCTCTCTATCAGATAACCTTATGTTTTCTTAGAGGAATTGCGTAAATAAATAAATGAACAGGCAGTCACACTTTTATCGTGATGTTCTTACCATGGCTGCGTGGGACCCTGATCAATTAGTTAATTAGGCTTTTAGCAAGCACTTTCTGTTTCTTAGGCCATAATTAGTATACTAAAATGCAGTTGGTGTAAAAGAATGTGCAAATATTGTATTTGTATAAATTAAAAACAGTTTTACAAGCTGTGCGTTTAAAAAGAGGGAATGACCTTGAATACAAAATTTATTTTAAGACTACTCGTACCTATAAAAGTGTACATTACTATTTTATATCTATTTTTTGTTTTAAATGTGTTAGATATTAACAGTTACTAATGCTATGTAAGAATCCTCATTAAATGCCTTATGACAAACAAGCAAAGCGAATAAACTTTGTCTATGTACCCACTATGTCAGAATGTATGAGTTATGAATTGATTCAAATTCTTTTGCGTCCGAATTTTTATCAACTTGCACAGCTTTCCAACATTTTTCATTCAATTTTTACTAATATACATAAAAGTTTAAAAGATAAAGCGTTACGAAAATGATGTCATTAGAGATTGTACTAGCGTATGATTGTTTTGAATTTCACCAATTTTTAATAAATGAAAACCAATTTCTTAGGTTCAATCTTTTTACGCACTTTGTAAAAGCAATACAAAAAAGTAGACACGTTTAAAACAGGCTCTACACATCATCTGATACTGTGCACAATGCTGACCACAACGTTAGAATTTATTTCAGACTGCAGTAATTATATAATTACGCGTGTTGGCAGCATAATTATGATATCACCTTGATTTTATATAAAATTATTATGTCTTTCTTTTAAAAGGCATAATAAAATGTGTGTATTAACAACACTTTCAAGTAACACATTCGCAAAAAATATTAAAAAGCATTTAGAAACTTTGGCTACATGTAGCTGAATTTCCATTTATTTTCTATCCGGATTAAGATTTTTTAAACAAAACATAATTTTGTAAAAGTTTTTTCAATCCTTAACTGATTACTCGTTGTACAAAAGCAGCCTATTACAGTTTTAAAAACAGTGTTGCTGTCTGACATGTGAGAGATTTGCATGGCAAGTCAGTGACCAAATCAAAAGACTGCTATATTCATATCAAAGTTAAGAGCATGATTCGTTAGAAGCTGTTAAGCTATGATGTATTGTACTTCAAAGCCCAGTCTAAACGTAAAAGATTTTCATGAATTCTATAAATTCAATAAGTATTGATGTTCAGGAGAATCGTTAAAAAAGTTAGTTCATAATGGATGACTAACATGCCGATGGTATTACAATCTATTAAGGGTGATCCAACGGGACAGCTCAACAATAAGATTTGTTTGAATGCATATCCAGGTCTCCTACCCGCTAATTAAATGATTGAAATTTGATCCTTTAGCTTGCAGGATAAGACTCTCTGGACTTGAAGTATTAATTTGTTGAAATTGATGTTGATTAAATATTACAGACTAGTTTAAAATAGGAGCAGAAGGGAGTTAGACATGCCAAAGAGACTATGCCAAAGAGACTAGCTGAACGAACAGAAGGTGACCAGAAAGAGAGCGTATAGAATGTGTAAGCTTTGCAGTAATGGACAGGTTAGTAAAACTTTAATATATGCAGTACTAACCAAGTTTGCCGACAAGCAGACTTTGCTTGAAACAATAATAATATACTATACCTACTATAATAGAGTGACGGTTGTGTGACAACTTGCGTTAAGTTTGCATTTTCAAAAGTAGAAGGACATTACTCCCCATGGCCATACGGAGAATAAGAAATCTGCCAATTCTCATGACATTAATCATAATGCATGTGTTACTAGTTTATAAAGTAAGGCAAGACTGGAAAGCATGACCTATTTGCATGTACTAGTGCAATGCTGTCGGTTTGTAAGACCATTTCTATGGCATAAGCATAGTGGATTGTATGAGTGTCTCATTTGTAAGCAGTGACACTAAATCATGAAAGATTGAGAAAAACACAGCTGTTTCCATTAAAGTATCGTCTTGCCATAGGAGGTCGGTCGCTGTGCTCTGATTGTATGCAAATATTGTAATTAATTTACAGAGAATAGCTAGGAACATACTTCCTAGTAAAACCATGGTTCTACAAATGTGGAATTAATTTTTGTTGCCATTTAAAAATTGAATTTCAATAAATTTTGTATGTGGCAATCTATGAAATGTACACTATACTGGTAAAATTAACAGTTCAAAAGCAAATGTAATGACGGAGTTTGGCAGTTTGTTATGGATGACTAATACTGATGGTAGCTCAAGCCAACAATGGTGATCCAGGGTGACAGTTTAGCAACACATTGCATTACATAATGTAGCTAAGTCTGTCCCTGCTAGTTTGAGGATAAAAATTTGATCTTTTGGTCAAATCGATAAATTGTATGAATTTGATACTATTAAACAGTGACACTGATTGACAAGATAATGAGAGTGACCCAACTGTTTTCATGATGGCATTGGGGTATGTTGCTATGATGTTACAGAATGAAACCTTACAGTAATTAGTTCACGCATAATATCTTTGAGCATCAATCCTATTAAAGACATGACATTAAAAATGTAAAAACAACTTTTTGTTGCCATTTGAAAAACAATTTTTAATGAAACCAGAAAGTGATATTATATTACAAAATATGAAATGCAAACTATACCAAAAAACCGCACAATTTGGACTGTCATCCAAGTGTTAGTCAATTGATGATAGATGACTCACATGCTAATGGTAGTTTGAACAAATAATGCTGATGAAATGTAGCAGTTGAACAATGAATTCTATTAAAATGAATAGAATGAAATAAAACATGTCACTTGTCACATTGCTGTTGATTTTCTATGTTAACTCTTTCAAGCTTCGGCTTCCATTGAAAAGTATGAGTGTAAATTGCACTCAAAAGGACACAATTTATGCTATTTAATTTACTACAAATGCCGTAGCTTTTTGAACAGAAGCAAACTGAATTTATAGTTTAAACTATGAATTGTTGAAACTTTGATTTTTTAAATAATTGTTTGGCATAAGGTAAGAGGTGGAAAAAGAAATAAGTCCAAAGTTAAAGGGAGGTGCAGCAAAGGGATGAAAAAGCCACATGCGGCTTCGGAGCCACGGGTTGCTGATTCTTGGTCTAATATTTAGTGGTACCAGTTGACTGCAAAATTTCCTCCCTACGATGTAATTAATCTGACTTAAAATTCTTGAGATTAAGCTTTCAATAAAAGTCTCATGTTTAAACCACACCAAGTAGAACCCAATTTATTCATCATTTATATTCGTTTCACACATTGTCAAAGCACACGCATTTTCACTTGAAACATCTAAACATCACTAATTCAAAAATAATTATCCCGATGTCTGTGTGGGGTGTGTCTAGTCAACATTAAAATGCTAACATTTTATTTTTTACAATAAAAAACATTTTTTGCAATTGCAAATGCTGAGTAATCAAACTGTCTGAACTAACCCCAAAGAGTTTTCAGTTTTACTCTTTGCTCTATTTGAAATTTGATCTAGATAATAACACAAATCTGTTTTATTTGCACTTCTGTGTGCCCTTTCTTATAACATCTAAAAATATTGATCTAAATTCTGTCTGAACTAATAAAGAACTTTAAACTCTACTTTCAGCTCAATTTAAAGCATAACATAGATAATGACACAAAGCTGTTTCATTTGCATTTCCGTGGGCTTTAAAAAATTTAACACAACACAGTTGCATTCGTGATTTGGAACAAACTTCTAAAAAGCATGAATGCAACATTTTTTGATTCATACATGAGAAGATAACTGCTATATCTACTTTTTCAAATTTTTTTAAAATCACTACTATATTACTTTCAAAACCCAGTTACTGCATTGCATTGTGAATATGAGATGTACTGCAGTCTGCGAGGATCAAACTCCTCATGAAAAGTCGGTTTATACCTGCACTCTCCTATCACATAATAAAATATTGATCTAAACTGTCTGGCTGACTTTAAAAAAACTCTATGATTAAATTTGAACAACTCTTTTCGGACTCCAACATTTGACTGTGTTAACAGGGAAAATTTGCAGCTATAGTTAGACAAAGCTCATAATTTAAAGTATATAAAATTTGAGCTAGGCCAAAAAAAACTTTTCAAAAACAGCAAAAGTTCGCATTAATCTTGCGTTAAATTCTACTCGTATAATTAATTATTCAATTGATCATATAAAGGTCAAAGAATAAATTTGGAATTATGCCATTTTGTACCATATTTTAGTTCGAAAAGTAAGCTGGGCAAAAGGTTTTTGCAATAGTAAAGCTTGAACTAGGTCAGATACATCTCATTTTAAAAAGGTGTACTGAATAAACTACAATATGTTAGATGATACATTTTCAAATAAGTCTGCGCAAGTGCATCAAAAAACCATAAATTGTGCATCTATTTTAAATTTATAATTTATATACCATTGGCCTTTTATGTTAATATACACCTTTGAACTAAAGTCATGTATAAACAAAAAAAGGCCAACTATAAAAATGCAAAAAGCTGTGTGTTCGAAACCCTGGCACGGCAGTATTTTTTTGTAATGCTTTTGGATTGAGTTCCTACATGCTGATGCAGATGAAGCAAAAAATTGCCAAAATAGCTCTTCGCTGTGAAAAACTAATTGTTAGCAAATTATTTTTGACAAGACAAACCTCACACAGCCATAGAGTTGCCTCCCTCTGTTCATAGTTGTTTTTTCCTATTATATCTGTCAATATTGATCTGAACTGCCTGGCCGACCTTTCGAGAATTATCTTAAAATTACATTTACACAAACCTTGTTGGACTCTGACTTTTGGTCGTGTTAACAAGGCTGATAAGTGTCTATATTTATACAAGGCACCTCAATCAAGAATATATACCATATTTTTAGACCGAAAAGTGACTAAACTATTTAAATTACAGCAACTTGTCCAATGTTTCTTGTGTTAATTTTTATTATTTGTTGGAGCAACTATTAATCAATTTATATAACTTGATTTATGCTATTTGGACCTTGTTCTATGACAGATTTTAGATTGCCATAAGTTTCTTTGGCATTGGCAATTTTTAAAGTAGGTCAGATGATCAATTGCAGAGTAACAAAAAGGTTGGTGTTTCATACTTTTTCATAGCAGTTTTAAAGTGAGCAGCGCAGGCGCCAGCGAGTCAGTTTAATTATTTTTGACATCAGGCCTGTGTTACACAATCTCACTTCCTCGTTAATGTGCCAACACTACCGCTAATCTTTAGCGGAACCAGTCTTCTGCAAAACTTTCTCCTTTTGAAGTGGGTAATCTGTCTTAAATTCCTCAAGCCTAGACTTTCATTGAAAGTTGCGAGTTTCAACCACACTGAATAGAACCCAATTTATTCATCGTTTATATCTGCTACACACATTGTCAAGCGTTAAAAATCCTTTAACTGCACATCTATTTTGAAACTAATGAACCAGATGACTGTGTGAGGTTTGTCTGCTCAAAGTTAAATTGCTCGCCATTTGTTTTTTACAGCAAAGAACTATTTTGGCAGTTACCAGGGCTGTGTGCATCAGCGTGTAGGAACTAAATCCAGAAGTGTTGGAAAAACATATTGCGGTGCATGGGTATTAAACACACAGCTTTTTGCATTTATAATTTTGGCCTTTTTTATTAAAACAATGACTTCGTTCTAAGCAAACCATGATGCGACTCTAGGTTCCACTATAAAAATACGGTATTATAGAAAATAAAAGAAAACTGTTCGCTTCAAACTTCTTGTGCGACTTTAAGAGCTCATCACAATGAAGTAGCATTTATGCAAAATTTTTGAAAGCTTTTAAAGTTACCGCAAATGTTTTAAAAACTTGGTTACTGTAGCGATTTGTGAATCTGAGATCTCTTGTTGTTTGCTATGAGCAAACTCTTTTCGAAAACTCTGTTCGTAGTTGCACTTTCCTATTATACCTCTAAATATTGATCTACTTTTTCTGACTGACCTTTCATGAATTATCTTTTATTTACATTCAAACAAACCTTTTTGTACTCTGACTTCCGATCGTGTGAACAGGGCTAATAAGTGTCTACATTTTACAAAGCTCCTCAGTCAACAGAGTATATACCATATAGTTTAGACCGAAAAGTGACTAAACTATTTAAATTACAGCAACTTGTCCAATGTTTCTTGTGATAATTTTTATTAAATGTTATAGCTATGAGTAATCAATTCATATAATTTGATTTATTCTATTTGAACCTTGTTCTGTGACAGGATTTAGATTGCCATAAGTTTCTTTGGCATTGACACTTTTTATAGTAGGTCAGATGATCAATTGCAGAGTAACAACAAGGTTGGTGTTTCAAACTTTTTCATAGCAGTTTTTAAGTGAGCAGCGCAGGCGCCAGCGAGTCAGTTTAATAAATTTTCGCATCAGGCCTGTGTTACACAATCTCACTTACTCGTTAATGTGCCAACACTACCGCTAATCTTTAGCGGAACCAGTCGTCTGCAAAACTTTCTCTTTTTGATGTGAGTAATCCGTCTCAAATTCCTTAAGCCTAGACTTTCATTGAAAGTTGCGAGTTTAAACCGCACTGAATACAATCCAATTTATTCATCGTTTATATCTGCTACACACATTTTCAAGCGTTGAAAAGCCCTTAACTGCACATCTATTTTGAAAATAATGATCCAGATGACTGTGTGAGGTTTGTCTGGTCAAAGTTAAATTGCTCACCATTTGTTTTTTACAGCAAAGAACTATTTTGGCAGTTACAAGCGCTATGTGCATCAGCATGTAGAAACTAAATCCAAAAGAGTTGAAAAAAAATATTGCCGTGCATGGACATCGAACACACAGCTCTTCCCATATTTACTGTTAGCCTTTTTTGTTAAGAGTACAGAGTACAAAAAGGTTTTTTTCACAGATCCGTAGAACCCAATTTGTTCATCGATTATATCCGCTAAACATATGGTCAAGCTTTGAAAAGCCATTAACTGTACATTTATTTTAAAAATAATCGTTCAATTGACCGTATGAAGTTTGTTTTGTCAAAATTAAATTGCTAACAAATTGATTTTCACGGCAAACAACTATTTTGGCAAATATCAGCGCTATGTGCATTAGCATCTAGGAACTAAATTCAGACGCATTGGAATAAGATGTTGCCGTGCATGGGTATCGAGCACACAGCTTTTTGCATTTTTAATGTTTGCCTTTTTCATTAATACAATGTCTTTATTCCAAGCACATCATAACGCGGCTCTTGGCTTAACTATATAAATACTGTATTATAGATAATAACCGAAATCTGTTTGCTCCAGTTTTTCGTGCGCCCATAAGAGCTCATCACAACAAAGTAGCATTTAGGCAACTTGTTTAAAAGCTTCTAGAGTTATTTGCCAATTTGTTTTTCATGGCAAACAACTATTTTGGCAATTATCAGCGCTATGTGCATCAGCATGTAGGAACTAAATCCAAAAGCGTTGAAAAAAAAAATTGCCGTGCATGGACATCGAACACACAGCTCTTCCCATATTTACTGTTGGCCTTTTTTGTTAAGAGTACAGAGTACAAAAAGGTTTTTTTCACAGATCCGTAGAACCCAATTTGTTCATCGATTATATCCGCTAAACATATGGTCAAGCTTTAAAAAGCCATTAACTGTACATCTATTTTAAAAATAATCCTTGAATTGACCGTATGAAGTTTGTTTTGTCAAAATTAAATTGCTAACAAATTGTTTTTCACGGCAAACAACTATTTTGGCAAATATCAGCGCTATGTGCATCAGCATGTAGGAACTAAATTCAGACGCATTGGAATAAGATATTGCCGTGCATGGGTATCGAACACCCAGCTTTTCGCATATTTAATGTTTGCCTTTTTCATTAATACAATGTCTTTATTCCAAGCACATCATAACGCGGCTCTTGGCTTTACGATATAAATACTGTATTATAGATAATAACCGAAATCTGTTTGCTTCAATTCTTTTGTGCGCCTTTAAGCGCTCATCACAACAAAGTAGGATTTGGGCAACTTTTTGAAAGCTTTTCAAGTTATCTGTCAATTTGTTTTTCACGGCAAACAACTGTTTTGGCAATTATCAGCGCTATATGCATCAGCATGTAAGAACTATATCCAGAAGCGTTGTAAAAAGATGTTGCGGTGCATAGGGATCAAACACCCAGCTTTTTGCATATTTAATGTTTGCCTTTTTCATTAATACAGTGTCTTCATTCCAAGCACACCATGATGGGACTCTTTGTTCCACCATAAAATTACGGTATCACAGAAAATAACAGAAAACTGTTCGCTTTGATTTTTCTGTGCGCCTTTGTCAGCTCATCACTACAAAGTAGCAATTATGCAACTTTTTTGAAAGCTTTTAAAGTTACCACAAATGTTTTAAAAACTTGGTTACTGTAGCGAATTGTGAATCTGAGATGTCTTGTTGTTTGCAATGAGCAAACTCTTTTCGAAAACTCTGTTCATAGTTGCACTTTCTTATTATATCTCTATATATTGATCTACATTTTCTGACTGACCTTTCAAGAATTATCTTTAAATTACATTCAAACAAACCTTTTTGGAATCTGACTTTTGGTCGTGTGAACAGGGCGAATAAGTGTCTACATTTTTACAAGGCTCCTCAGTCAACAGAGTATATACCATATAGTTTAGACTGAAAAGTGACTAAACTATTTTAATTTCAGAAACTTGTCCAATGTTTCTTGGGTTAATTTTTATTAAATGTTATAGCTATTAGTAATCAATTTATATAACTTGATTTATGCTATTTGAACCTTGTTCTGTGACAGGTTTTAGATTGCCATAAGCTTCTTTGGCATTGGCAATTTTTAAAGTAGGTCGGATGATCAAATGCAGAATAACAAGGTTGGTGTTTCATACTTTTTCATAACAGTTTTTAAGTGAGCAGCGCAAGCGCCAGCGAGTCAGTTTAATAATTTTTGGCATCAGGCCTGTGTTACACAATCTCACTTACTCGTTAATGTGCCAACACTACCACTAATCTTTAGCGGAACCAGTCGTCATCAAAACTTTCTCCTTTTAATGCGAGTAATCTGTCTCAAATTCTTCAAGCCTAGACTTTCATTGAAAGTTGCGAGTTTAAACCACACTGAATAGAACCCAATTTATTCGTCGTTTATATCTGCTACACACATTGTCAATCGTTAAAAAGCCCTTAACTGCAGATCTAGTTTGAAAATAATCATCCACATGACTGTGTGAGGTTTGTCTGGTCAAATTAAATTGCTCACCATTTGCTTTTAACAGCAAAGAACTATTTTGGCACTTACAAGAGCTATGTGCGTCAGCATGTATAAACTAAATAAAAAAAAGGTATTGCCGTGCATGGATATCGAACACACAGCTTTTTCCATATTTACTGTTGGCCTTTTTTGTTAAGAATACAGTGTACAAAATTGTTTTTTTCACAGATTCGTAGAACCCAATTTGTTCATCGATTATATCCGCTAAACATATTGTCAAGCTTAGAAAAGCCAATTACTGTACATCTATTTTAAAAATAATCATTCAATTGACCGTGTGAAGTTTGTTTTGTCAAAATTAAATTGCTAACATTTTGTTTTTCACGGCAAACAACTACTTTGGCAATTATCAGCGCTATGTGCATCAGCATGTAGGAACTAAATTCAGACGCATTGGAATAAGATATTGCGGTGCATGGGTAATAAACACTCAGCTTTTCGCATATTTAGTGTTTGCCTTTTTCATTAATACAATGTCTTTATTCCAAGCACATCATAACGCGGCTCTTGGCTTTACTATATAAATACTGTATTATAGATAATAACCGAAATCTGTTTGCTCCAATTTTTTGTGCGCCCATAAGAGCTCATCACAACAAAATAGCATTTAGGCAACTTGTTTGAAAGCTTCTAAAGTTGTTTGTCAATTTGTTTTTCACAGCAAACAACTGTTTTGGTAATTATCAGCGCTATGTGCATCAGCATGTAGGAACTAAATCCAGAAGCGTTGGAAAAAGATGTTGGGGTGCATGGGTTTCGAACACACAGCTTTTTGCATTTATGATTTTAGCCTTTTTTATTAAAACAATGACTTTATTCTAAACAAACCATGATGCGACTCTAAGTTCCACTATAAAAATATGGTATCACAGAAAATAACAGAAAACTGTTCGCTCCAAAATTTTTATGCGACTTTAGGAGCTCATCACAATGAAGTAGCATTTATGCAAATTTTTTGAAAGCCTTCAAAGTTACCACAAATATTTCAAAAACTTGGTTACTGTAGCGATTTGTGAATCTGAGATGTCTGGTTGCTTGCTATGAGCAAACTCTTTTCGAAAACTCTGTTCATAGTCGCACTTTCCTATTATACCTTTAAATATTGATCTACATTTTCTGACTGACCTTTCAAGAATTATCTTTTAATTACATTCAAACAAACCTTTTTGTATTCTGACTTCCGATCGTGTGAACAGGGCTAGTAAGTGTCTACATTTATACAAGGCTCCTCAATCAAGAATATATACCATATAGTTTAGACCGAAAAGTGACTAAACTATTTAAATTACAGCAACTTGTCCAATGTTTCTGGTGTTAATTTTTATTATTTGTTAGAGCAACTAGTAATCAATTTATATAACTTGATTTATGCTATTTGAACCTTGTTCTGTGACAGGTTTTAGATAGCCATAAGTTTCTTTGGCATTGGCAATTTTTAAAGTAGGTCAGATGATCAATTGCAGAATAACAACAAGGTTGGTGTTTCATACTTTTTCATAGCAGTTTTTAAGTGAGCAGCGCAGGCGCCAGCGAGTCAGTTTAATTATTTTTGGCATCAGGCCTGTGTTACACAATCTCACTTACTCGTTAATGTGCCATCACTACCGCTAATCTTTAGCGGAACCAGTCGTCTGCAAAACTTTCTTTTTTTGATGTGAGTAATCCGTCTCAAATTCCTCAAGCCTAGACTTTCATTGAAAGTTGCGAGTTTAAACCGCACTGAATAGAACCCAATTTATTTAGTGTTGATATTTGCTACACACATTGTCAAGCATTGAAAAGCCCTTAACTGCACATCTATTTTCAAAATAATCATCCAGATGACTCTGTGAGGTTTGTCTGGTCAAATTAAATTGCTCACCATTTGCTTTTAACAGCAAAGAACTATTTTGGCACTTACAAGGGCTATGTGCGTCAGCATGTATAAACTAAATCCAAAAAAGAAAGGTATTGCCATGCATGGATATCGAACACACAGCTTTTCCCATATTTACTGTTGACCAATTTTGTTAAGAGTACAGAGTACGAAAAGGTTTTTTTCACAGATTCGTAGAACCCAATTTGTTCATCGATTATATCCGCTAAAACTATTGTCAAGCTTTGAAAAGCCATTAACCGTACATCTATTTTAAAAATAATCATTCCATTGACCGTATGAAGTTTGTTTTGTCAAAATTAACATGCTAACAATTTGTTTTTTCACGGCAAACAACTATTTTGGCAATTATCAGCGCTATGTGCATCAGCATGTAGGAACTAAATCAAAAAGCGTTGGAAAAAAATAATGCGGTGCATGGGTATCGAACACCCAGCTTTTTGCACATTTAATGTTTGCCTTTTTCATTAATACAGTGTCTTTATTCCAAGCACATCATAACGCGGCTCTTGGCTTTACTATATAAATACTGTATTATAGATAATAACCGAAATCTGTTTGCTTCAATTTTTGTGTGCGCCTTTAAGGGCTCATCACAACAAAGTAGCATTTGGGCAACTTTTTGAAAGCTTTTAAGTTATCTGTCAAATTTTTTTTCACGGCAAACAACAATTTTGGCAATTATCAGCGCTATGTGCATCAGCATGTAGGAACTAAATCCAAAAGCGTTGGAAAAAGATATTGCGGTTCATGGGTTTCGAACACATAGCTTTTTACAATCTCACTTACTCATTAATGTGCCAACACTACCGCTAATCTTTAGCGGAACCAGCTGTCTGAAAAATTTTCTCCTTTTGATGTGAGTAATCTGTCTGAAATTCCTCAAGCCTAGACTTTCATTGAAAGTTGCGAGTTTAAACCGCACTGAATAGAACCCAATTTATTTAGTGTTTATATTTGCTACACACATTGTCAAGCATTGAAAAGCCCTTAACTGCACATCTATTTTAAAAATAATCATCCAGATGACTGTGTGAGGTTTGTCTGGTCAAATTAAATTGCTCACCATTTGCTTTTAACAGCAAAGAGCTATTTTGGCACTTACAAGGGCTATATGCGTCAGCATGTATAAACTAAATCAAAAAAAGAAAGGTATTGCCGTGCATGGATATCGAACACACAGCTTTTCCCATATTTACTGTTGACCAATTTTGTTAAGAGTACAGAGTACGAAAAGGTTTTTTTCACAGATTCGTAGAACCCAATTTGTTCATCGATTATATCGGCTAAAACTATTGTCAAGCTTAGAAAAGCCATTTACTGTACATCTATTTTAAAAATAATCATTCAATTGACCGTGTGAAGTTTTTTTTGTCAAAATTAAATTGCTAACATTTTGTTTTTCTCGGCAAACAACTACTTTGGCAATTATCAGCGCTATGTGCATCAGCATGTAGGAACTAAATTCAGACGCATTGGAATAAGATATTGCGGTGCATGGGTATCGAACACTCAGCTTTTCGCATATTTAATGTTTGCCTTTTTCATTAATACAATGTCTTTATTCAAAGCACATCATAACGCGGCTCTTGGCTCTACTATATAAATACTGTATTATAGATAATAACCAAAACTTATTTGCTCCAATTTTTTGTGTGCCCATAAGAGCTCATCACAACAAAATAGCATTTAGGCAACTTGTTTGAAAGCTTCTAAAGTTGTTTGTCAATTTGTTTTTCACAGCAAACAACTATTTTGATAAATATCAGCGCTATGTGCATCAGCATGTAGGAACTAAATCCAGAAGCGTTGGAAAAAGATGTTGCGGTGCATGGGTTTCGAACACACAGCTTTTTGCATTTATGATTTTAGCCTTTTTTATTAAAACAATGACTTTATTCTAAACAAACCATGATGCGACTCTAAGTTCCACTATAAAAATATGGTATCACAGAAAATAACAGAAAACTGTTCGCTTCAAACTTTTTATGTGACTTTAGGAGCTCATCACAATGAAGTAGCAATTATGCAAATTTTTTGAAAGCCTTCAAAGTTTCCACTAATATTTCAAAAACTTGGTTACTGTAGCGATTTGTGAATCTGAGATGTCTGGTTGCTTGCTATGAGCAAACTCTTTTCGAAAACTCTGTTCATAGTCGCACTTTCCTATTATACCTTTAAATATTGATCTACATTTTCTGACTGACCTTTGAAGAATTATCTTTTAATTACATTCAAACAAACCATTTTGTATTCTGACTTCCGATCGTGTGAACAAGGCTAATAAGTGTCTACATTTATACAAGGCTCCTCAATCAAGAATATATACCATATAGTTTAGACCGAAAAGTGACTAAACTATTTAAATTACAGCAACTTGTCCAATGTTTCTGGTGTTAATTTTTATTATTTGTTAGAGCAACTAGTAATCAATTTATATAACTTGATTTATGCTATTTGAACCTTGTTCTGTGACAGGTTTTAGATAGCCATAAGTTTCTTTGGCATTGGCAATTTTTAAAGTAGGTCAGATGATCAATTGCAGAATAACAACAAGGTTGGTGTTTCATACTTTTTCATAGCAGTTTTTAACTGAGCAGCGCAGGCGCCAGCGAGTCAGTTTAATTATTTTTGGCATCAGGCCTGTGTTACACAATCTCACTTACTCGTTAACGTGCCAACACTACCGCTAATCTTTAGCGGAACCAGTCGTCTGCAAAACTTTCTCTTTTTGATGTGAGTAATCCGTCTCAAATTCTATAAGCCTAGACTTTCATTGAAAGTTGGGAGTTTAAACAGCACTGAATAGAACCCAATTTATTTAGTGTTTATATTTGCTACACACATTGTCAAGCATTGAAAAGCCCTTAATTGCACATCTATTTTCAAAATAATCATCCAGATGACTGTGTGAGGTTTGTCTGGTCAAATTAAATTGCTCACCATTTGCTTTTAACAGCAAAGAACTATTTTGGCACTTACAAGGGCTATGTGCGTCAGCATGTATAAACTAAATCAAAAACAGAAAGGTATTGCCGTGCATGGATATCGAACACACAGCTTTTCCCATATTTACTGTTGACCAATTTTGTTAATAGTACAGAGTACGAAAAGGTTTTTTTCACAGATTCGTAGAACCCAATTTGTTCATCGATTATATCGGCTAAAACTATTGTCAAGCTTTGAAAAGCCATTAACCGTACATCTATTTTAAAAATAATCATTCAATTGACCGTATGAAGTTTGTTTTGTCAAAATTAACATGCTAACAATTTGTTTTTTCACGGCAAACAACTATTTTGGCAATTATCAGCGCTATGTGCATCAGCATGTAGGAACTAAATCAAAAAGCGTTGGAAAAAAATGATGCAGTGCATGGGTATCGAACACCCAGCTTTTTGCACATTTAATGTTTGCTCTTTTCATTAATACAGTGTCTTTATTCCAAGCAAATCATAACGCGGCTCTTGGCTTTACTATAAAAATACTGAATTATAGATAATAACCGAAATCTGTTTGCTTCAATTTTTGTGTGCGCCTTTAAGCGCTCATCACAACAAAGTAGCATTTGGGCAACTTTTTGAAAGCTTTTAAGTTATCTGTCAATTTGTTTTTCGCGGCAAACAACTATTTTGGCAATTATCAGCGCTATGTGCATCAGCATGTAGGAACTAAATCCAAAAGCGTTGGAAAAAGATATTGCGGTTCAGCGGTTTCGAACACATAGCTTTTTACAATCTCACTTACTCATTAATGTGCCAACACTACCGCTAATCTTTAGCGGAACCAGTCGTCTGCAAAACTTTCTCTTTTTGATGTGAGTAATCCGTCTCAAATTCCTCAAGCCTAGACTTTCATTAAAAGTTGCGAGTTTAAACCGCACTGAATAGAACCCAATTTGTTCATCGTTTATATCTGCTACACACATTGTCAAGCATTGAAAAGCCCTTAACTGTACATCTATTTTAAAAATAATCATTCAATTGACCGTATGAAGTTTGTTTTGTCAAAATTAAATTGCTAACAAATTGTTTTTCACGGCAAACAACTATTTTGGCAAATATCAGCGCTATGTGCATCAGCATGTAGGAACTAAATTCAGACGCATTGGAATAAGATATTGCCGTGCATGGGTATTGAACACCCAGCTTTTTGCATGTTTAATGTTTGCCTTTTTCATTAATACAATGTCTTTATTCAAAGCACATCATAACGCGGCTCTTGGCTTAACTATATAAATACTGTATTATAGATAATAGCCGAAATCTGTTTGCTCCAGTTTTTTGTGCGCCCATAAGAGCTCACCACAACAAAGTAGCATTTAGGCAACTTGTTTAAAAGCTTCTAGAGTTATTTGCCAATTTGTTTTTTCACGGCAAACAACTATTTTGGCAATTATCAGCGCTATGTGCATCAGCATGTAGGAACTAAATCCAAAAGCGTTGGAAAAAAATGATGCGGTGCATGGGGACCGAACACCCAGCTTTTTGCATATTTAATGTTTGTCTTTTTCATTAATACAGTGTCTTTATTCCAAGCACACCATGATGGGACTATTGGTTCCACCATAAAATTACGGTATCACAGAAAATAACAGAAAACTGTTCGCTTTGATTTTTCTGTGCGCCTTTGTCAGCTCATCACTACAAAGTAGCAATTATGCAACTTTTTTGAAAGCTTTTAAAGTTACCACAAATGTTTTAAAAACTTGGTTACTGTAGCGAATTGTGAATCTGAGATGTCTTGTTGTTTGCAAAGAGCAAACTCTTTTCGGAAACTCTGTTCATAGTTGCACTTTCTTATTATATCTCTACATATTGATCTACATTTTCTGACTGACCTTTCAAGAATTATCTTTCAATTACATTCAAACAAACCTTTTTGGAATCTGACTTTTGGTCGTGTGAACAGGGCGAATAAGTGTCTACATTTTTACAAGGCTCCTCAGTCAACAGAATATATACCATATAGTTTAGACCGAAAAGTGACTAAACTATATAAATTACAGCAACTTGTTCAATGTTTCTGGTGTTAATTTTTATTATTTGTTAGAGAAGCTAGTAATCAATTTATATAACTTGATTTATGCTATTTGAACCTTGTTCTGTGACAGGTTTTAGATTGCCATAAGTTTCTTTGGCATTGGCAATTTTTAAAGTAGGTCAGATGATCAAATGCAGAATAACAACAAGGTTGGTGTTTCATACTTTTTCATAGCAGTTTTTAAGTGAGCAGCGCAGGCGCCAGCGAGTCAGTTTAATTATTTTTGGCATCAGGCCTGTGTTACACAATCTCACTTACTCGTTAATGTGCCAACACTACCGCTAATCTTTAGCGGAACCAGTCGTCTGCATAACTTTCTCTTTTTGATGTAAGTAATCCGTCTCAAATTCCTCAAGCCTAGACTTTCATTGAAAGTTGCGAGTTTAAACCGCACTGAATAGAACCCAATTTATTTAGTGTTTATATTTGCTACACACATTGTCAAGCATTGAAAAGCCTTTAACTGCACATCTATTTTGAAAATAATCATCCAGATGACTGTGTGAGGTTTGTCTGGTCAAATTAATTTGCTCACCATTTGCTTTTAACAGCAAAGAACTATTTTGGCACTTACAAGAGCTATGTGCGTCAGCATGTATAAACTAAATAAAAAAAAAGGTATTGCCGTGCATGGATATCGAACACACAGCTTTTCCCATATTTACTGTTGTCCTATTTTGTTAAGAGTACAGAGTACGAAAAGGTTTTTTTCACAGATTCGTAGAACCCAATTTGTTCATCGATTATATCCGCTAAACATATTGTCAAGCTTTGAAAAGCCACTAACTGTACATCTATTTTAAAAATAATCATTCAATTGACCGTATGAAGTTTGTTTTGTCAAAATTAACATGCTAACAATTTGTTTTTTCACGGCAAACAACTATTTTGGCAATTATCAGCGCTATGTGCATCAGCATGTAGGAACTAAATCAAAAAAGCGCTGGAAAAAAATAATGCGGTGCATGGGTATCGAACACCCAGCTTTTTGCACATTTAATGTTTGCTCTTTTCATTAATACAGTGTCTTTATTCCAAGCAAATCATAACGCGGCTCTTGGCTTTACTATAAAAATACTGAATTATAGATAATAACCGAAATCTGTTTGCTTCAATTTTTGTGTGCGCCTTTAAGCGCTCATCACAACAAAGTAGCATTTGGGCAACTTTTTGAAAGCTTTTAAGTTATCTGTCAATTTGTTTTTCGCGGCAAACAACTATTTTGGCAATTATCAGCGCTATGTGCATCAGCATGTAGGAACTAAATCCAAAAGCGTTGGAAAAAGATATTGCGGTTCAGCGGTTTCGAACACATAGCTTTTTACAATCTCACTTACTCATTAATGTGCCAACACTACCGCTAATCTTTAGCGGAACCATTCGTCTGCAAAATTTTCTCCTTTTGATGTGAGTAATCTGTCTGAAATTCCTCAAGCCTAGACTTTCATTGAAAGTTGCGAGTTTAAAACGCACTGAATAGAACCCAAATTATTCATCATTTCTATTTGCTACATACATTGTCGGTCTTTGAAAAGCCCTTAACTGCACATTTATTTTAAAAATAATCATCCAGATGACTGTGTGAGGTTTGTCTGGTCAAAGTTAAATTGCTCACCATTTGTTTTTTACAGCAAAGGACTATTTAGGCGGTTACAAGCGCTATGTGCATCAGCATGTAGGAACTAAATCAAAAAGGGTTAAAAAGAATATTGCCGTGCATTGGTATCGAACACACAACTTTTTGCATGTTTAATGTTTGCCTTTTTCATTAATACAATGTCTTTATTCCAAGCACATCATAACGCGGCTCTTGGCTTTACTATATAAATACTGTATTATAGATAATAACCGAACTCTGTTTGCTCCAATTTGTTGCGTGCACATAAGAGCTCATCACAACAAAGTAGCATTTAGGCAACTTGTTTGAAAGCTTCTAAGGTTATTTGTCAATTTGTTTTTCACGGCAAACAACTATTTTGGCAATTATCAGCGCTATGTGCATCAGCATGTAGGAACTAAATCCAGAAACATTGGACTCTATGGACTTGAAATAATATTTCGTAGAAGTTGATGTCAATTAAGTACCAACTCGTTTGAAATGGGAGCAGAAGGGAGTTAGACATGTTAAACAGACTTTGCCAATTAGACTGGCTGAACAGATAGAAGGTGACTAGAAAGAGAACATACAGAATGTGTGAGCTTTGCAGTAATGGACAGGTTAGTAAATTTCTAACCTATACAGTACTAACCACCTTTGGCAACAAGCAGATCATGATTGAAACTGCGAGCTTTCATAAAGTGACGTTTGTGTGACACCTTGTGTTAAGTTTGCATTTTCAAAAGTTGAAGGACACAGCTCCCCATGGTTATGTGGAAAGTAAGAAATCTGCCAGTTCTCATGACGTTATTTATAGTGCACGTGTTACTAGTTAATCAAGTAAAGCAAGACTAGAATGCAAGACCTATATGCATGTATGAGTGCAATGCTGCCGGTCTGTGTGGTCATTTCCATGGTACAAACATGGAGGATTGTATGAGTATCTCATTTGTAAACAGTGACAGTGACACTGAATCATGAAAGAATAAGAGAAACACAGCTGTTTCCATCATCGCATCACCATGCCATACGGGGTCAGTCTCTGTGCTAGGGTTGTATAGAAATCTTGTAATTAATTCACAGAGAATAGTTACAAACATTTTGAAACAATGGGTCTACCAGTGTAGAATTATTTTTTGTTGCCTTGCAAAAATTGATTTTCAATAAATTCTGCTTGTGGCACTTTCTTAAGAATCTTGAAATGTAAAGTATTAACAAGGTTATCAAATGATATAATCGGAGTTATGCCATTTCGAAAGTCATTTTGCAATAGGAATAAGGTGGCGAAAAGGTTTTGGCACTGGTACAACCTGAAGTAGATAAGATACATGACACTGTGAAACGAGGCACTACTTAAAACTGCAATGCAACAGCTGGTTAATGTAATGAGCTCTTTGCAGGTTATAGTGGCATGCAATGACATTTACGTCGGCGCGAATCCATTAAAATTTGTTGTATTATTTCAACTGGCTAAATGTTGAATGAAAATGGATGACAAAATGCAGAATGGCAAAGAGGCTTGTTCATCACTCCATATATGAAACAATATTTTAAACGGGCATTACCGATGACAACGAGCTGGTCTAATTTTCAGTGGCACAGGTTGTCTGCAAAGGTTTTTTCTTTTGATGGTAATACTCCGAGTCAACTGCTTTAAGCTCGCGCTTCTATTAAAAGCTGCGTAATTGAATGAATGAAACCTGAAATTCAACATGGTATTTGTCCATCCACGACACAGATTGTCAAAACACACACATTGCCACTTTGAAAAGGCAATAACTGCACTAATTCTCAAATAATTATCAAGATGACTGTGTGAAGTGTGTCTGGTCAGATTTAAAGTGCTAACAACTTGTTTTTAACAGCAAAGAACATATTTGCAATAAAAACGCTGCGTCTATTGATCTGTTGGAACTGATTGCAATGAAGTTGGAAAAAAATATTGCCATGCATGAGTATTGAACACACAACCTTTTGGATATAGAAAAAATATAACTACGATCTCATTAATACTGTGGCTTTATACCAAGGGCACCATGGTATTAAAGACTACCGGCAAGTTAATTTACCAAAATGAAACATAATTGCCCCATAGTATAATTGTTCAGGTATCTTCGAAATAGAAATATTTTTTCAATTTGATGCTTAGCTCCATTTTAAACATATCATGGCAATATTAAAAATTTCAAAGAGAATAGCGCCAAAGTGTTTATTTGCCTTTTTGTGTACCCTAGAGGGTTTATCACAACAGACCTGCATTCATGACTGCGAAAAGAAATTTTTAAAGCATGCATGCAATTTTAATAACTCATTCATGAAAGGATAAAAGCTAATTTGATTTTTTCAAAAGTTCTTAAAATTACTACAATTAATTGAAAGCTTGTTTACTGCATTGAGTTTTGATTCTGAAATGTCCTGTGGTTTACGATGATTGAGCTTTTCATAAAAACTCTGTCCATATTTCACTTTCCTGTCATGTCTTAAAATATTGATCTAAACTGTCTGGCGAACTTTTAAATTTGTCTTTTAAGTTCATTTATACAACTCTTTTTTGGGATCTGACATTTGACTATGTTAACAGGAGACACGCGCAGCTACAGTTGAACATGGCTCATTATTAAGTATAGTTTATACCATTTTAGTTGAGCCAAAAAATGTGAAAACTATTAACAAACGGCAGTAGCTTGTGTTAATATAGCCTTAAGTTCTATAATGAAATATAATAAACCATAAGGTAATGAAATAATAACAGTTAAAATATGCAATTTTGTATCTTACTGTAGTTTTAAGTTGGGTGGCCTACAATATTTTTCAATATTGATCTAAAGTGTTTGACTGATATTAGAAATAATCTTTGGACATCATTTAAGCAACTCTTTATTGGCTCAAATTTTGACTGCGTGAACAGGGCTAACAAAGTGGCTATAGCTCAACAAGGCTCAGTTTTCAGCAGAGTTTATATAATTTAAATTAAGCTAAAAAATGCAATAACTAATAAAAAAGCGGTAAGAAATGTTAATATTAGGTTAAATTACATAATAACAAATGATAAATAAAAAGATGATCAAGTAGTAAAACTAGAGTTATGGTATTTTGTACGTTATTTGAGTTTTGAAAGCTAGTTGGCCAAAAATTTTTGCAGTTGTAAAACTTGAAAATGCTTATATTCATAGTGCTGTAACATGAGGTGGTAACTGATCTTGCAATGCATTAGACATATTAATTTAAAGTGTTTTTGACAAACTGAGGTAGCATACATTTTTAAATAGATCTGAACTAATCCATTGAAAAATTTTTTGTACTATTTCAACTCTCTAATCGATTTCATGAAACGGCTGGAACTCGTGGAGTGCCAGAGAGGCTTGTTATGATTCCTACATGTATTTCGAAACAATAGTTTAAGCAGACGACAGGTGATAATGAGTTGTGCTAATACTGAATGGCACGAGTCGTCTGCAAAACTTTCTCCTTTTGATGTTAGGAATCTGACTCAAACATCTCGAGCTTAAACTCTCATTGAAAGTGGCATCTTTGAATAGCACTAATAGAACCAAATTTATTCATTGTTTATTTTTGCTACACCCATTTTCAAAGCACAGAAATAAACATGTTGGAAAGCAATTACCTGAACAAGTTCAAAAACAACAATCAAGATGATTTTTTTTTGAGATGTGTCTGATCAAAATTAAATTGCTAACAGTTTGTTTTCCACAGAAATACCTCTTATGTAATAACAATTGCTGTGGTCATAAGTCGGTCTGAACTGATTCTACAAGCTTTGAAAAAGATATTGCCATGGATGAGTATTGAACACACAGCCCTTTGCGTATTTGCCGGTGACATTTTTCGTTAATACGGCGTATTGTTTCCAGGCGCACCGTGATATAAATACTACTGGCACATAATTTACATTAGATGACACACAATAGCCTAACATGATCATTTTCTTGGTATCTTCCTAATGCAACGTTTATTCAACTCTACGCTGATCTCAAATTTGATTGAATCCTATATAATAAGAGAAAACTGTTTTATCCTCCTTTTTGTGAGCTCTAAAAGGTTTACCGCAACAAACTTGTAATCTTGACTTTGAAGAAACTTTTTAAAACACGCATGTGTGTTTAATAACTCAATCATGAAAATATAACAGCCATTTTGACTTTTTTCAATAGTTTTTAAAATTACTGCAAATTTTCCAAATTGTTTTAATATAACGCATTGCAATTTTCAAATGTACTGCAGCCTTCGATGACCAAATTCTTAATTTATGAAAAAGTAGGTTTAAAAATGTATTTTCTTACGATATTTTTATTGATTAATTTAAATAGTTTGACTGACATTTGTAAAATATCTTTTAATTCCATTTGAACAACCCTATTTTGGCTTTGACTTTTGACTGTGTTAACAAAGAACTTACTCATCTAAACTTTATTGAGGCTTGATTTTCAGCAGAGTTTATACTGTGTAAGTTAACCCCAAAATTTGCTAACTAGTAAAAAACAAGAGTAGATCGCGTTAACATAGTTTAAAATACATAATGTGGGAAAAATCATTAATAAAAGTTATTAGTAATTAACTTAGAATTATGCCATTTTGTACCTTATTGTAGTTTTAAAAGTTACGTGGCCAAAACTTTTTTGCAGTCGTATAACTTAGAATGAATGATAATCGTCGCGCCGTGAAATGAAATGCTGATTGAAATTGCAATGCGTTAGAGAATTTATTGTAAAGAGTTCTCTGTAAGCTGCGGTAGCGTTCATTTTTAAACACGCCTGCACAAGTTTACTGAAAAACGTTAAACTGTCTTATGTAAAATAATCTTTAATAAGAAAATCGAATAACAAATTTTGGATTATGCAATTTTGTACCTTATTGTAGCTTTCATAGTAAGATGGCCAAAAGTTATTTGCAGTTGTAAAATTTGAAAAGGCTTGTAATCATCGCGCTGTAACATGAAGTGGTAAATGATCTTGCGATGCATTAGGAATATTAATTTAAAGTGTTTTTGACAAACTGAGGTAGCATACATTTTTCAATAAATCTGAACTAATCCATTGAAACACTTTTTGTACTATTTCAACTCTCTAATCGATTTCATATAACGACTAGAACTCGCGGAGTGCCGGAGAGGCTTGTTATAATTCCTATATGTATTTCGAAACAATAGTTTAAGCAGACGACATGTGATTATGAGTTGTTCTAATACTTAATGACACGAGTCGTCTGCAAAACTTTCTCCTTTTGATGTTAGGAATCTGACTCAAACATCTCGAGCTTAAGCACTCATTGAAAGTGGCATTTTTAAATAGCACTAATAAAACCGAATCTATTCACTGTTTATTTTTGCTACACCCATTTTCAAAGCAAACAAATAGACATTTTGGAAAGCAATTACCTGAACAACTTCAAAAACAACTATCAAGATGATTTTTTGAGATGTGTCTGATCAAAATTAAGTTGCTAACAGTTTGATTTCCACAGAAAAACCCCTTATGTAAATACAATTACTGTGTTTATAAGTCGGTCTGAACTGATTCTACAAGCTTTGAAAAAGATATTGCCATGGATGAGTATTGAACACACAGCCCTTTGCGTATTTGCCGGTGACATTTTTCGTTAATACGGCGTATTGTTTCCAGGCGCACCGTGATATAAATACTACTGGCACATAATTTACATTAGATGACACACAATAGCCTAACATGATCATTTTCTTGGTATCTTCCTAATGCAACGTTTATTCAACTCTACGCTGATCTCAAATTCGATTGAATCCTATATAATAAGAGAAAACTGTTTTATCCTCTTTTTTGTGAGCTCTAAAAGGTTTACCGCAACAAACTTGTAATCTTGACTTTAAAGAAACTTTTTAAAACATGCATGCGTGTTTAATAACTCAATCATGAAAATACAACAGCCATTTTGACTTTTTCGATAGTTTTTAAAATTACTGCAAATTTTCCAAATTGTTTTAATATAACGCATTGCAATTTTCAAATGTACTGCAGCCTTCGATGGCCAAATTCTTAATTTATGAAAAAGTAGGTTTAAAAATGTATTTTCTTACGATATTTTTATTGATTAATCTAAATAGTTTGACTGAAATTTGTAAAATATCTTTTAATTCCATTTGAACAACCCTATTTTGGCTTTGACTTTTGACTGTGTTAACAAAGAACTTACTCACCTAAATTTTATTGAGGCTTGATTTTCAGCAGAGTGTATACTGCGTAAGTTAACCCCAAAATTGGCTAACTAGTAAAAAACAAGAGTAGATCGCGTTAACATAGTTTAAAATTCATAATGTGGGAAAAATCATTAATAAAAAGTATTAATAATCAACTTAGAATTATGCCATTTTGCACCTTGTTGTAGTTTTAAAAGTTACGTGGCCAAAAGTTTTTTGCAGTCGTATAACTTAGAGTGAATGATATTCGTCGCGCCGTGAAATGAAATGCTGATTGAAATTGCAATGCGTTAGACAGTTTATTGTAAAAAGTTCTCTGTAAGCTGCGGTAGCGTACAATTTTAAACACGTCTGCGCAAGTTTATTGAAAAACGTTAAACTGTCTCATGTAAAATAATCTATAATAAGAAGATCGAATAACAAATTTTGGATTATGCAATTTTGTACCTTATTGTAGCTTTCATAGTCAGGTGGCCAAAAGTTATTTGTAGTTGTAAAACTTGGAAAGGCTCGTAATCATCGCGCTGTAACATGAAGTGGTAAATGATCTTGCGATGCATTAGGCATATTAATTCAAATTGTTTTTGACAAACTGAGGTAGCATATATTTTTCAATAAATCTGAACTAATCCATTGAAACACTTTTTGTACTATTTCAACTCTTTAATCGATTTCATAAAATGACTAGAACTGGCGGAGTGCCGGAGAGGCTTGTTATAATTCCTATATGTATTTCGAAACAATAGTTTAAGCAGACGACAGGTAATAATGAGTTATTCTAATACTTAATGGCACGAGTCGTCTGCAAAACTTTCTCCTTTTGATGTTAGGAATCTGACTCAAACATCTCGAGCTTAAGCACTCATTGAAAGTGGCATTTTTAAATAGCACTAATAAAACCAAATCTATTCATTGTTTATTTTTGCTACACCCATTTTCAAAGCAAACAAATAGACATGTTGGAAAGCAATTACCTGAACAACTTCAAAAACAACTATCAAGATGATTTTTTGAGATGTGTCTGATCAAAATTAAGTTGCTAACAGTTTGATTTTCACAGAAAAACCCCTTATGTAAATACAATTACTGTGTTTATAAGTCGGCCTGAACTGATTCTACAAGCTTTGAAAAAGATATTGCCATGGATGAGTATTGAACACACAGCCCTTTGCGTATTTGCCGGTGACATTTTTCGTCAATACGGCGTATTGTTTCCAGGCGCACCGTGATATAAATACTACTGGCACATAATTTACATTAGATGACACACAATAGCCTAACATGATCATTTTCTTGGTATCTTCCTAATGCAACGTTTATTCAACTCTACGCTGATCTCAAATTTGATTGAATCCTATATAATAAGAGAAAACTGTTTTATCCTCCTTTTTGTGAGCTCTAAAAGGTTTACCGCAACAAACTTGTAATCTTGACTTTGAAGAAACTTTTTAAAACACGCACGCGTGTTTAATAACTCAATCATGAAAATATAACAGCCATTTTGACTTTTTCGATAGTTTTTAAAATTACTGCAAATTTTCCAAATTGTTTTAATATAACGCATTGCAATTTTCAAATGTACTGCAGCCTTCGATGACCAAATTCTTAATTTATGAAAAAGTAGGTTTAAAAATGTATTTTCTTACGATATTTTTATTGATTAATTTAAATAGTTTGACTGACATTTGTAAAATATCTTTTAATTCCATTTGAACAACCCTATTTTGGCTTTGACTTTTGACTGTGTTAACAAAGAACTTACTCATCTAAACTTTATTGAGGCTTGATTTTCAGCAGAGTTTATACTGTGTAAGTTAACCCCAAAATTTGCTAACTAGTAAAAAACAAGAGTAGATCGCGTTAACATAGTTTAAAATACATAATGTGGGAAAAATCATTAATAAAAGTTATTAGTAATTAACTTAGAATTATGCCATTTTGTACCTTATTGTAGTTTTAAAAGTTACGTGGCCAAAACTTTTTTGCAGTCGTATAACTTAGAATGAATGATAATCGTCGCGCCGTGAAATGAAATGCTGATTGAAATTGCAATGCGTTAGAGAATTTATTGTAAAGAGTTCTCTGTAAGCTGCGGTAGCGTTCATTTTTAAACACGTCTGCACAAGTTTACTGAAAAACGTTAAACTGTCTTATGTAAAATAATCTTTAATAAGAAAATCGAATAACAAATTTTGGATTATGCAATTTTGTACCTTATTGTAGCTTTCATAGTAAGATGGCCAAAAGTTATTTGCAGTTGTAAAATTTGAAAAGGCTTGTAATCATCGCGCTGTAACATGAAGTGGTAAATGATCTTGCGATGCATTAGGAATATTAATTTAAAGTGTTTTTGACAAACTGAGGTAGCATACATTTTTCAATAAATCTGAACTAATCCATTGAAACACTTTTTGTACTATTTCAACTCTCTAATCGATTTCATATAACGACTAGAACTCGCGGAGTGCCGGAGAGGCTTGTTATAATTCCTATATGTATTTCGAAACAATAGTTTAAGCAGACGACATGTGATTATGAGTTGTTCTAATACTTAATGGCACGAGTCGTCTGCAAAACTTTCTCCTTTTGATGTTAGGAATCTGACTCAAACATCTCGAGCTTAAGCACTCATTGAAAGTGGCATTTTTAAATAGCACTAATAAAACCGAATCTATTCACTGTTTATTTTTGCTACACCCATTTTCAAAGCAAACAAATAGACATTTTGGAAAGCAATTACCTGAACAACTTCAAAAACAACTATCAAGATGATTTTTTGAGATGTGTCTGATCAAAATTAAGTTGCTAACAGTTTGATTTCCACAGAAAAACCCCTTATGTAAATACAATTACTGTGTTTATAAGTCGGTCTGAACTGATTCTACAAGCTTTGAAAAAGATATTGCCATGGATGAGTATTGAACACACAGCCCTTTGCGTATTTGCCGGTGACATTTTTCGTTAATACGGCGTATTGTTTCCAGGCGCACCGTGATATAAATACTACTGGCACATAATTTACATTAGATGACACACAATAGCCTAACATGATCATTTTCTTGGTATCTTCCTAATGCAACGTTTATTCAACTCTACGCTGATCTCAAATTCGATTGAATCCTATATAATAAGAGAAAACTGTTTTATCCTCCTTTTTGTGAGCTCTAAAAGGTTTACCGCAACAAACTTGTAATCTTGACTTTAAAGAAACTTTTTAAAACATGCATGCGTGTTTAATAACTCAATCATGAAAATACAACAGCCATTTTGACTTTTTCGATAGTTTTTAAAATTACTGCAAATTTTCCAAATTGTTTTAATATAACGCATTGCAATTTTCAAATGTACTGCAGCCTTCGATGGCCAAATTCTTAATTTATGAAAAAGTAGGTTTAAAAATGTATTTTCTTACGATATTTTTATTGATTAATCTAAATAGTTTGACTGAAATTTGTAAAATATCTTTTAATTCCATTTGAACAACCCTATTTTGGCTTTGACTTTTGACTGTGTTAACAAAGAACTTACTCACCTAAATTTTATTGAGGCTTGATTTTCAGCAGAGTGTATACTGCGTAAGTTAACCCCAAAATTGGCTAACTAGTAAAAAACAAGAGTAGATCGCGTTAACATAGTTTAAAATTCATAATGTGGGAAAAATCATTAATAAAAAGTATTAATAATCAACTTAGAATTATGCCATTTTGCACCTTGTTGTAGTTTTAAAAGTTACGTGGCCAAAAGTTTTTTGCAGTCGTATAACTTAGAGTGAATGATATTCGTCGCGCCGTGAAATGAAATGCTGATTGAAATTGCAATGCGTTAGACAGTTTATTGTAAAAAGTTCTCTGTAAGCTGCGGTAGCGTACAATTTTAAACACGTCTGCGCAAGTTTATTGAAAAACGTTAAACTGTCTCATGTAAAATAATCTATAATAAGAAGATCGAATAACAAATTTTGGATTATGCAATTTTGTACCTTATTGTAGCTTTCATAGTCAGGTGGCCAAAAGTTATTTGTAGTTGTAAAACTTGGAAAGGCTCGTAATCATCGCGCTGTAACATGAAGTGGTAAATGATCTTGCGATGCATTAGGCATATTAATTCAAATTGTTTTTGACAAACTGAGGTAGCATATATTTTTCAATAAATCTGAACTAATCCATTGAAACACTTTTTGTACTATTTCAACTCTTTAATCGATTTCATAAAATGACTAGAACTGGCGGAGTGCCGGAGAGGCTTGTTATAATTCCTATATGTATTTCGAAACAATAGTTTAAGCAGACGACAGGTAATAATGAGTTATTCTAATACTTAATGGCACGAGTCGTCTGCAAAACTTTCTCCTTTTGATGTTAGGAATCTGACTCAAACATCTCGAGCTTAAGCACTCATTGAAAGTGGCATTTTTAAATAGCACTAATAAAACCAAATCTATTCATTGTTTATTTTTGCTACACCCATTTTCAAAGCAAACAAATAGACATGTTGGAAAGCAATTACCTGAACAACTTCAAAAACAACTATCAAGATGATTTTTTGAGATGTGTCTGATCAAAATTAAATTGCTAACAGTTTGATTTCCACAGAAAAACCCCTTATGTAAATACAATTACTGTGTTTATAAGTCGGTCTGAACTGATTCTACAAGCTTTGAAAAAGATATTGCCATGGATGAGTATTGAACACACAGCCCTTTGCGTATTTGCCGGTGACATTTTTCGTTAATACGGCGTATTGTTTCCAGGCGCACCGTGATATAAATACTACTGGCACATAATTTACATTAGATGACACACAATAGCCTAACATGATCATTTTCTTGGTATCTTCCTAATGCAACGTTTATTCAACTCTACGCTGATCTCAAATTTGATTGAATCCTATATAATAAGAGAAAACTGTTTTATCCTCCTTTTTGTGAGCTCTAAAAGGTTTACCGCAACAAACTTGTAATCTTGACTTTGAAGAAACTTTTTAAAACACGCATGCGTGTTTAATAACTCAATCATGAAAATATAACAGCCATTTTGACTTTTTCGATAGTTTTTAAAATTACTGCAAATTTTCCAAATTGTTTTAATATAACGCATTGCAATTTTCAAATGTACTGCAGCCTTCGATGACCAAATTCTTAATTTATGAAAAAGTAGGTTTAAAAATGTATTTTCTTACGATATTTTTATTGATTAATTTAAATAGTTTGACTGACATTTGTAAAATATCTTTTAATTCCATTTGAACAACCCTATTTTGGCTTTGACTTTTGACTGTGTTAACAAAGAACTTACTCATCTAAACTTTATTGAGGCTTGATTTTCAGCAGAGTTTATACTGTGTAAGTTAACCCCAAAATTTGCTAACTAGTAAAAAACAAGAGTAGATCGCGTTAACATAGTTTAAAATACATAATGTGGGAAAAATCATTAATAAAAGTTATTAGTAATTAACTTAGAATTATGCCATTTTGTACCTTATTGTAGTTTTAAAAGTTACGTGGCCAAAACTTTTTTGCAGTCGTATAACTTAGAATGAATGATAATCGTCGCGCCGTGAAATGAAATGCTGATTGAAATTGCAATGCGTTAGACAGTTTATTGTAAAGAGTTCTCTGTAAGCTGCGGTAGCGTTCATTTTTAAACACGTCTGCACAAGTTTACTGAAAAACGTTAAACTGTCTTATGTAAAATAATCTTTAATAAGAAAATCGAATAACAAATTTTGGATTATGCAATTTTGTACCTTATTGTAGCTTTCATAGTAAGATGGCCAAAAGTTATTTGCAGTTGTAAAATTTGAAAAGGCTTGTAATCATCGCGCTGTAACATGAAGTGGTAAATGATCTTGCGATGCATTAGGAATATTAATTTAAAGTGTTTTTGACAAACTGAGGTAGCATACATTTTTCAATAAATCTGAACTAATCCATTGAAACACTTTTTGTACTATTTCAACTCTCTAATCGATTTCATATAACGACTAGAACTCGCGGAGTGCCGGAGAGGCTTGTTATAATTCCTATATGTATTTCGAAACAATAGTTTAAGCAGACGACATGTGATTATGAGTTGTTCTAATACTTAATGGCACGAGTCGTCTGCAAAACTTTCTCCTTTTGATGTTAGGAATCTGACTCAAACATCTCGAGCTTAAGCACTCATTGAAAGTGGCATTTTTAAATAGCACTAATAAAACCGAATCTATTCACTGTTTATTTTTGCTACACCCATTTTCAAAGCAAACAAATAGACATTTTGGAAAGCAATTACCTGAACAACTTCAAAAACAACTATCAAGATGATTTTTTGAGATGTGTCTGATCAAAATTAAGTTGCTAACAGTTTGATTTCCACAGAAAAACCCCTTATGTAAATACAATTACTGTGTTTATAAGTCGGTCTGAACTGATTCTACAAGCTTTGAAAAAGATATTGCCATGGATGAGTATTGAACACACAGCCCTTTGCGTATTTGCCGGTGACATTTTTCGTTAATACGGCGTATTGTTTCCAGGCGCACCGTGATATAAATACTACTGGCACATAATTTACATTAGATGACACACAATAGCCTAACATGATCATTTTCTTGGTATCTTCCTAATGCAACGTTTATTCAACTCTACGCTGATCTCAAATTCGATTGAATCCTATATAATAAGAGAAAACTGTTTTATCCTCCTTTTTGTGAGCTCTAAAAGGTTTACCGCAACAAACTTGTAATCTTGACTTTAAAGAAACTTTTTAAAACATGCATGCGTGTTTAATAACTCAATCATGAAAATACAACAGCCATTTTGACTTTTTCGATAGTTTTTAAAATTACTGCAAATTTTCCAAATTGTTTTAATATAACGCATTGCAATTTTCAAATGTACTGCAGCCTTCGATGGCCAAATTCTTAATTTATGAAAAAGTAGGTTTAAAAATGTATTTTCTTACGATATTTTTATTGATTAATCTAAATAGTTTGACTGAAATTTGTAAAATATCTTTTAATTCCATTTGAACAACCCTATTTTGGCTTTGACTTTTGACTGTGTTAACAAAGAACTTACTCACCTAAATTTTATTGAGGCTTGATTTTCAGCAGAGTGTATACTGCGTAAGTTAACCCCAAAATTGGCTAACTAGTAAAAAACAAGAGTAGATCGCGTTAACATAGTTTAAAATTCATAATGTGGGAAAAATCATTAATAAAAAGTATTAATAATCAACTTAGAATTATGCCATTTTGCACCTTGTTGTAGTTTTAAAAGTTACGTGGCCAAAAGTTTTTTGCAGTCGTATAACTTAGAGTGAATGATATTCGTCGCGCCGTGAAATGAAATGCTGATTGAAATTGCAATGCGTTAGACAGTTTATTGTAAAAAGTTCTCTGTAAGCTGCGGTAGCGTACAATTTTAAACACGTCTGCGCAAGTTTATTGAAAAACGTTAAACTGTCTCATGTAAAATAATCTATAATAAGAAGATCGAATAACAAATTTTGGATTATGCAATTTTGTACCTTATTGTAGCTTTCATAGTCAGGTGGCCAAAAGTTATTTGTAGTTGTAAAACTTGGAAAGGCTCGTAATCATCGCGCTGTAACATGAAGTGGTAAATGATCTTGCGATGCATTAGGCATATTAATTCAAATTGTTTTTGACAAACTGAGGTAGCATATATTTTTCAATAAATCTGAACTAATCCATTGAAACACTTTTTGTACTATTTCAACTCTTTAATCGATTTCATAAAATGACTAGAACTGGCGGAGTGCCGGAGAGGCTTGTTATAATTCCTATATGTATTTCGAAACAATAGTTTAAGCAGACGACAGGTAATAATGAGTTATTCTAATACTTAATGGCACGAGTCGTCTGCAAAACTTTCTCCTTTTGATGTTAGGAATCTGACTCAAACATCTCGAGCTTAAGCACTCATTGAAAGTGGCATTTTTAAATAGCACTAATAAAACCAAATCTATTCATTGTTTATTTTTGCTACACCCATTTTCAAAGCAAACAAATAGACATGTTGGAAAGCAATTACCTGAACAACTTCAAAAACAACTATCAAGATGATTTTTTGAGATGTGTCTGATCAAAATTAAGTTGCTAACAGTTTGATTTTCACAGAAAAACCCCTTATGTAAATACAATTACTGTGTTTATAAGTCGGCCTGAACTGATTCTACAAGCTTTGAAAAAGATATTGCCATGGATGAGTATTGAACACACAGCCCTTTGCGTATTTGCCGGTGACATTTTTCGTCAATACGGCGTATTGTTTCCAGGCGCACCGTGATATAAATACTACTGGCACATAATTTACATTAGATGACACACAATAGCCTAACATGATCATTTTCTTGGTATCTTCCTAATGCAACGTTTATTCAACTCTACGCTGATCTCAAATTTGATTGAATCCTATATAATAAGAGAAAACTGTTTTATCCTCCTTTTTGTGAGCTCTAAAAGGTTTACCGCAACAAACTTGTAATCTTGACTTTGAAGAAACTTTTTAAAACACGCATGCGTGTTTAATAACTCAATCATGAAAATATAACAGCCATTTTGACTTTTTCGATAGTTTTTAAAATTACTGCAAAATTTCCAAATTGTTTTAATATAACGCATTGCAATTTTCAAATGTACTGCAGCCTTCGATGACCAAATTCTTAATTTATGAAAAAGTAGGTTTAAAAATGTATTTTCTTACGATATTTTAATTGATTAATCTAAATAGTTTGACTGAAATTTGAAAAATATCTTTTAATTCTATTTGAACAACCCAATTTTGGCTTTAACTTTTGACTGTGTTAACAAAGAAAATACTCACCTAAGTTTCACTGAGGCTTGATTTTCAGCAGAGTGTATACTGCGTAAATTAACCTCAAAATTTGCTAACTAGTAAAAAACAAGAGTAGATCGCGTTAACATAGTTTAAAATTCATAATGTGGGAAAAATCATTAATAAAAGGTATTAATAATCAACCTAGAATTATGCCATTTTGCACCTTATTGTAGTTTTAAAAGTTACGCGGCCAAAAGTTTTTTGCAGTCGTATAACTTAGAGTGAATGATATTCGTCCCGCCGTGAAATGAAATGCTGATTGAAATTGCAATGCGTTAGACAGTATATTGTAAAGAGTTCTCTGTAAGCTGCGGTAGCGTACTTTTTTAATTACGTCGGCACAAGTTTATTGAAAAACGTTAAACTGTCTCATGTAAAATAATCTATAATAAGAAGATCGAATAACAAAGTTTGGATTATGCAATTTTGTACCTTATTGTAGCTTTCATAGTCAGGTGGCCAAAAGTTATTTGTAGTTGTAAAACTTGAAAAGGCTCGTATTCATCGCGTTGTAACATGAAGTGGTAAATGATCTTGCGATGCATTAGGTATATTAATTTAAATCGTTTTTGACAAACTGAGGTAGCATACATTTTTCAATAAATCTGAACTAATCCGTTGAAACACTTTTTGTACTATTTCAACTCTCTAATCGATTTCATAAAATGACTAGAACTGGCGGAGTGCCGGAGAGGCTTGTTATAATTCCTATATGTATTTCGAAACAATAGTTTAAGCAGACGACAGGTGATAATGAGTTATTCTAATACTTAATGGCACGAGTCGTCTGCAAAACTTTCTCCTTTTGATGTTAGGAATCTGACTCAAACATCTCAAGCTTAAGCACACATTGAAAGTGGCAATTTTAAATAGCACTAATAAAACCAAATCTATTCGTTGTTTATTTTTGCTACACCTATTTTCAAAGCAAACAAATAGACATGTTGGAAAGCAATTACCTGAACAACTTCAAAAACAACTATCAAGATGATTTTTTGAGATGTGTCTGATCAAAATTAAATTGCTAACAGTTTGATTTCCACAGAAAAACCCCTTATGTAAATACAATTACTGTGTTTATAAGTCGGTCTGAACTGATTCTACAAGCTTTGAAAAAGATATTGCCATGGATGAGTATTGAACACACAGCCCTTTGCGTATTTGCCGGTGACATTTTTCGTTAATACGGCGTATTGTTTCCAGGCGCACCGTGATATAAATACTACTGGCACATAATTTACATTAGATGACACACAATAGCCTAACATGATCATTTTCTTGGTATCTTCCTAATGCAACGTTTATTCAACTCTACGCTGATCTCAAATTTGATTGAATCCTATATAAAAAGAGAAAACTGTTTTATCCTCCTTTTTGTGAGCTCTAAAGGGTTTACCGCAACAAACTTGTAATCTTGACTTTAAAGAAACTTTTTAAAACATGCATGCGTGTTTAATAGCTCAATCATGAAAATATAACAGCCATTTTGACTTTTTCGATAGTTTTTAAAATTACTGCAAATTTTCCAAATTGTTTTAGTATAACGCATTGCAATTTTCAAATGTACTGCAGCCTTCGATGACCAAATTCTTAGTTTATGAAAAAGTAGGTTTATAAATGTATTTTCTTACGAAATTTTTATTGATTAATTTAAATAGTTTGACTGACTTTTGAAAAATATCTTTTAATTCTATTTGAACAACCCAATTTTGGCTTTAACTTTTGACTGTGTTAACAAAGAAAATACTCACCTAAAATTTATTAAGGCTTGATTTTCAGCAGAGTGTATACTGCGTAAGTTAACCCCAAAATTTGCTAACTAGTAAAAAACAAGAGTAGATCGCGTTAACATAGTTTAAAATACATAATGTGGGAAAAATCATTAATAAAAGTTATTAATAATTAACTTAGAATTATGCCATTTTGCACCTTATTGTAGTTTTAAAAGTTACGTGGTCAAAAGTTTTTTGCTGTCGTATAACTTAGAGTGAATGATATTCGTCGCGCCGTGAAATGAAATGCTGATTGAAATTGCAATGCGTTAGACAGTTTATTGTAAAAAGTTCTCTGTAAGCTGCGGTAGCGTACATTTTTAAATACGTCTGCACAAGTTTATTGAAAAACGTTAAACTGTCTCATGTAAAATAATCTATAATAAGAAGATCGAATAACAAAGTTTGGATTATGCAATTTTGTACCTTATTGTAGCTTTCATAGTCAGGTGGCCAAAAGTTATTTGTAGTTGTAAAACTTGAAAAGACTCGTATTCATCGCGCTGTAACATGAAGTGGTAAATGATCTTGCGATGCATTAGGCATATTAATTTAAATTGTTTTTGACAAACTGAGGTAGCATACATTTTTCAATAAATCTGAACGAATCCGTTGAAACACTTTTTGTACTATTTCAACTCTCTAATCGATTTCATATAACGACTTGAACTCGTGGAGTGCCGGAGAGGCTTGTTATAATTCCTATATGTATTTCGAAACAATAGTTTAAGCAGACGACAGGTGATAATGAGTTATTCTAATACTTAATGGCACGAGTCGTCTGCAAAACTTTCTCCTTTTGATGTTAGGAATCTGACTCAAACATCTCGAGCTTAAGCACTCATTGAAAGTGGCATTTTTAAATAGCACTAATAAAACCAAATCTATTCATTGTTTATTTTTGCTACACCCATTTTCAAAGCAAACAAATAGACATGTTGGAAAGCAATTACCTGAACAACTTCAAAATCAATTATCAAGATGATTTTTTGAGATGTGTCTGATCAAAATTAAGTTGCTAACAGTTTGATTTCCACAGAAAAACCCCTTATGTAAATACAATTACTGTGTTTATAAGTCGGTCTGAACTGATTCTACAAGCTTTGAAAAAGATATTGCCATGGATGAGTATTGAACACACAGCCCTTTGTGTATTTGCCGGTGACATTTTTCGTTAATACGGCGTATTGTTTCCAGGCGCACCGTGATATAAATACTACTGGCACATAATTTACATTAGATGACACACAATAGCCTAACATGATCATTTTCTTGGTATCTTCCTAATGCAACGTTTATTCAACTCTACGCTGATCTCAAATTTGATTGAATCCTATATAATAAGAGAAAACTGTTTTATCCTCCTTTTTGTGAGCTCTAAAAGGTTTACCGCAACAAACTTGTAATCTTGACTTTGAAGAAACTTTTTAAAACACGCATGCGTGTTTAATAACTCAATCATGAAAATATAAAAGCCATTTTGACTTTTTCGATAGTTTTTAAAATTACTGCAAAATTTCCAAATTGTTTTAATATAACGCATTGCAATTTTCAAATGTACTGCAGCCTTCGATGACCAAATTCTTAGTTTATGAAAAAGTAGGTTTATAAATGTATTTTCTTACGAAATTTTTATTGATTAATTTAAATAGTTTGACTGACTTTTGAAAAATATCTTTTAATTCCATTTGAACAACCCAATTTTGGCTTTAAATTTTGACTGTGTTAACAAAGAAAATACTCACCTAAGTTTCACTGAGGCTTGATTTTCAGCAGAGTGTATACTGCGTAAGTTAACCCCAAAATTTGCTAACTAGTAAAAAACAAGAGTAGATCGCGTTAACATAGTTTAAAATTCATAATGTGGGAAAAATCATTAATAAAAGGTATTAATAATCAACCTAGAATTATGCCATTTTGCACCTTATTGTAGTTTTAAAAGTTACGCGGCCAAAAGTTTTTTGCAGTCGTATAACTTAGAGTGAATGATATTCGTCGCGCCGTGAAATGAAATGCTGATTGAAATTGCAATGCGTTAGACAGTTTATTGTAAAAAGTTCTCTGTAAGCTGCGGTAGCGTACATTTTTAAATACGTCGGCACAAGTTTATTGAAAAACGTTAAACTGTCTCATGTAAAATAATCTATAATAAGAAGATCGAATAACAAAGTTTGGATTATGCAATTTTGTACCTTATTGTAGCTTTCATAGTCAGGTGGCCAAAAGTTATTTGTAGTTGTAAAACTTGAAAAGGCTCGTATTCATCGCGCTGTAACATGAAGTGGTAAATGATCTTGCGATGCATTAGGCATATTAATTTAAATTGTTTTTGACAAACTGAGGTAGCATACATTTTTCAATAAATCTGAATGAATCCGTTGAAACACTTTTTGTACTATTTCAACTCTCTAATCGATTTCATAAAATGACTAGAACTGGCGGAGTGCCGGAGAGGCTTGTTATAATTCCTATATGTATTTCGAAACAATAGTTTAAGCAGACGACAGGTGATAATGAGTTATTCTAATACTTAATGGCACGAGTCGTCTGCAAAACTTTCTCCTTTTGATGTTAGGAATCTGACTCAAACATCTCAAGCTTAAGCACACATTGAAAGTGGCAATTTTAAATAGCACTAATAAAACCAAATCTATTCGTTGTTTATTTTTGCTACACCTATTTTCAAAGCAAACAAATAGACATGTTGGAAAGCAATTACCTGAACAACTTCAAAAACAACTATCAAGATGATTTTTTGAGATGTGTCTGATCAAAATTAAATTGCTAACAGTTTGATTTCCACAGAAAAACCCCTTATGTAAATACAATTACTGTGTTTATAAGTCGGTCTGAACTGATTCTACAAGCTTTGAAAAAGATATTGCCATGGATGAGTATTGAACACACAGCCCTTTGCGTATTTGCCGGTGACATTTTTCGTTAATACGGCGTATTGTTTCCAGGCGCACCGTGATATAAATACTACTGGCACATAATTTACATTAGATGACACACAATAGCCTAACATGATCATTTTCTTGGTATCTTCCTAATGCAACGTTTATTCAACTCTACGCTGATCTCAAATTTGATTGAATCCTATATAAAAAGAGAAAACTGTTTTATCCTCCTTTTTGTGAGCTCTAAAGGGTTTACCGCAACAAACTTGTAATCTTGACTTTAAAGAAACTTTTTAAAACATGCATGCGTGTTTAATAGCTCAATCATGAAAATATAACAGCCATTTTGACTTTTTCGATAGTTTTTAAAATTACTGCAAATTTTCCAAATTGTTTTAGTATAACGCATTGCAATTTTCAAATGTACTGCAGCCTTCGATGACCAAATTCTTAGTTTATGAAAAAGTAGGTTTATAAATGTATTTTCTTACGAAATTTTTATTGATTAATTTAAATAGTTTGACTGACTTTTGAAAAATATCTTTTAATTCTATTTGAACAACCCAATTTTGGCTTTAACTTTTGACTGTGTTAACAAAGAAAATACTCACCTAAAATTTATTAAGGCTTGATTTTCAGCAGAGTGTATACTGCGTAAGTTAACCCCAAAATTTGCTAACTAGTAAAAAACAAGAGTAGATCGCGTTAACATAGTTTAAAGTACATAATGTGGGAAAAATCATTAATAAAAGTTATTAATAATTAACTTAGAATTATGCCATTTTGCACCTTATTGTAGTTTTAAAAGTTACGTGGTCAAAAGTTTTTTGCTGTCGTATAACTTAGAGTGAATGATATTCGTCGCGCCGTGAAATGAAATGCTGATTGAAATTGCAATGCGTTAGACAGTTTATTGTAAAAAGTTCTCTGTAAGCTGCGGTAGCGTACATTTTTAAATACGTCTGCACAAGTTTATTGAAAAACGTTAAACTGTCTCATGTAAAATAATCTATAATAAGAAGATCGAATAACAAAGTTTGGATTATGCAATTTTGTACCTTATTGTAGCTTTCATAGTCAGGT
Source organism: Watersipora subatra (assembly GCF_963576615.1). Taxonomy (NCBI): domain Eukaryota; kingdom Metazoa; phylum Bryozoa; class Gymnolaemata; order Cheilostomatida; family Watersiporidae; genus Watersipora; species Watersipora subatra. The sequence continues at coordinate 13,021,310 of NC_088712.1, forward strand.
GGCCAAAAGTTATTTGTAGTTGTAAAACTTGAAAAGACTCGTATTCATCGCGCTGTAACATGAAGTGGTAAATGATCTTGCGATGCATTAGGCATATTAATTTAAATTGTTTTTGACAAACTGAGGTAGCATACATTTTTCAATAAATCTGAACGAATCCGTTGAAACACTTTTTGTACTATTTCAACTCTCTAATCGATTTCATATAACGACTTGAACTCGTGGAGTGCCGGAGAGGCTTGTTATAATTCCTATATGTATTTCGAAACAATAGTTTAAGCAGACGACAGGTGATAATGAGTTATTCTAATACTTAATGGCACGAGTCGTCTGCAAAACTTTCTCCTTTTGATGTTAGGAATCTGACTCAAACATCTCGAGCTTAAGCACTCATTGAAAGTGGCATTTTTAAATAGCACTAATAAAACCAAATCTATTCATTGTTTATTTTTGCTACACCCATTTTCAAAGCAAACAAATAGACATGTTGGAAAGCAATTACCTGAACAACTTCAAAATCAATTATCAAGATGATTTTTTGAGATGTGTCTGATCAAAATTAAGTTGCTAACAGTTTGATTTCCACAGAAAAACCCCTTATGTAAATACAATTACTGTGTTTATAAGTCGGTCTGAACTGATTCTACAAGCTTTGAAAAAGATATTGCCATGGATGAGTATTGAACACACAGCCCTTTGTGTATTTGCCGGTGACATTTTTCGTTAATACGGCGTATTGTTTCCAGGCGCACCGTGATATAAATACTACTGGCACATAATTTACATTAGATGACACACAATAGCCTAACATGATCATTTTCTTGGTATCTTCCTAATGCAACGTTTATTCAACTCTACGCTGATCTCAAATTTGATTGAATCCTATATAATAAGAGAAAACTGTTTTATCCTCCTTTTTGTGAGCTCTAAAAGGTTTACCGCAACAAACTTGTAATCTTGACTTTGAAGAAACTTTTTAAAACACGCATGCGTGTTTAATAACTCAATCATGAAAATATAACAGCCATTTTGACTTTTTCGATAGTTTTTAAAATTACTGCAAAATTTCCAAATTGTTTTAATATAACGCATTGCAATTTTCAAATGTACTGCAGCCTTCGATGACCAAATTCTTAGTTTATGAAAAAGTAGGTTTATAAATGTATTTTCTTACGAAATTTTTATTGATTAATTTAAATAGTTTGACTGACTTTTGAAAAATATCTTTTAATTCCATTTGAACAACCCAATTTTGGCTTTAAATTTTGACTGTGTTAACAAAGAAAATACTCACCTAAGTTTCACTGAGGCTTGATTTTCAGCAGAGTGTATACTGCGTAAGTTAACCCCAAAATTTGCTAACTAGTAAAAAACAAGAGTAGATCGCGTTAACATAGTTTAAAATTCATAATGTGGGAAAAATCATTAATAAAAGGTATTAATAATCAACCTAGAATTATGCCATTTTGCACCTTATTGTAGTTTTAAAAGTTACGCGGCCAAAAGTTTTTTGCAGTCGTATAACTTAGAGTGAATGATATTCGTCGCGCCGTGAAATGAAATGCTGATTGAAATTGCAATGCGTTAGACAGTTTATTGTAAAAAGTTCTCTGTAAGCTGCGGTAGCGTACATTTTTAAATACGTCGGCACAAGTTTATTGAAAAACGTTAAACTGTCTCATGTAAAATAATCTATAATAAGAAGATCGAATAACAAAGTTTGGATTATGCAATTTTGTACCTTATTGTAGCTTTCATAGTCAGGTGGCCAAAAGTTATTTGTAGTTGTAAAACTTGAAAAGGCTCGTATTCATCGCGCTGTAACATGAAGTGGTAAATGATCTTGCGATGCATTAGGCATATTAATTTAAATTGTTTTTGACAAACTGAGGTAGCATACATTTTTCAATAAATCTGAATGAATCCGTTGAAACACTTTTTGTACTATTTCAACTCTCTAATCGATTTCATATAACGACTAGAACTGGCGGAGTGCAGGAGAGGCTTGTTATAATTCCTATATGTATTTCGAAACAATAGTTTAAGCAGACGACAGGTGATAATGAGTTGTTCTAATACTTAATGGCACGAGTCGTCTGCAAAACTTTCTCCTTTTGATGTTAGGAGTCTGACTCAAACATCTCGAGCTTAAGCACTCATTGAAAGTGGCATTTTTAAATAGCACTAATAAAACCAAATCTATTCGTTGTTTATTTTTGCTACACCCATTTTCAAAGCAAACAAATAGACATGTTGGAAAGCAATTACCTGAACAACTTCAAAAACAACTATCAAGAGGATTTTTTGAGATGTGTCTGATCAAAAGTAAATTGCTAACAGTTTGATTTCCACAGAAAAACCCCTTATGTAAATACAATTACTGTGTTTATAAGTCGGTCTGAACTGATTCTACAAGCTTTGAAAAAGATATTGCCATGGATGAGTATTGAACACACAGCCCTTTGCGTATTTGCCGGTGACATTTTTCGTTAATACGGCGTATTGTTTCCAGGCGCACCGTGATATAAATACTACTGGCACATAATTTACATTAGATGACACACAATAGCCTAACATGATCATTTTCTTGGTATCTTCCTAATGCAACGTTTATTCAACTCTACGCTGATCTCAAATTTGATTGAATCCTATATAATAAGCGAAAACTGTTTTATCCTCCTTTTTGTGAGCTCTAAAAGGTTTACCGCAACAAACTTGTAATCTTGACTTTAAAGAAACTTTTTTAAAACATGCATGCGTGTTTAATAGCTCAATCATGAAAATATAACAGCCATTTTGACTTTTTCGATAGTTTGTAAAATTCCTGCAAATTTTCCAAATTGTTTTAATATAACGCATTGCAATTTTCAAATGTACTGCAGCCTTCGATGACCAAATTCTTAGTTTATGAAAAAGTAGGTTTATAAATGTATTTTCTTACGAAATTTTTATTGATTAATTTAAATAGTTTGACTGACTTTTGAAAAATATCTTTTAATTCTATTTGAACAACCCAATTTTGGCTTTAACTTTTGACTGTGTTAACAAAGAAAATACTCACCTAAGTTTCACTGAGGCTTGATTTTCAGCAGAGTGTATACTGCGTAAGTTAACCCCAAAATTTGCTAACTAGTAAAAAACAAGAGTAGATCGCGTTAACATAGTTTAAAATTCAAAATGTGGGAAAAATCATTAATAAAAGGTATTAATAATCAACCTAGAATTATGCCATTTTGCACCTTATTGTAGTTTTAAAAGTTACGCGGCCAAAAGTTTTTTGCAGTCGTATAACTTAGAGTGAATGATATTCGTCGCGCCGTGAAATGAAATGCTGATTGAAATTGCAATGCGTTAGACAGTTTATTGTAAAAAGTTCTCTGTAAGCTGCGGTAGCGTACATTTTTAAATACGTCGGCACAAGTTTATTGAAAAACGTTAAACTGTCTCATGTAAAATAATCTATAATAAGAAGATCGAATAACAAAGTTTGGATTATGCAATTTTGTACCTTATTGTAGCTTTCATAGTCAGGTGGCCAAAAGTTATTTGTAGTTGTAAAACTTGAAAAGGCTCGTATTCATCGCGCTGTAACATGAAGTGGTAAATGATCTTGCGATGCATTAGGCATATTAATTTAAATTGTTTTTGACAAACTGAGGTAGCATACATTTTTCAATAAATCTGAACTAATCCGTTGAAACACTTTTTGTACTATTTCAACTCTCTAATCGATTTCATATAACGACTAGAACTCGTGGAGTGCCGGAGAGGCTTGTTATAATTCCTATATGTATTTCGAAACAATAGTTTAAGCAGATGACAGGTGATAATGAGTTGTTCTAATACTTAATGGCACGAGTCGTCTGCAAAACTTTCTCCTTTTGATGTTAGGAATCTGACTCAAACATCTCGAGCTTAAGCACTCATTGAAAGTGGCATTTTTAAATAGCACTAATAAAACCAAATCTATTCATTGTTTATTTTTGCTACACCCATTTTCAAAGCAAACAAATAGACATGTTGGAAAGCAATTACCTGAACAACTTCAAAAACAACTATCAAGATGATTTTTTGAGATGTGTCTGATCAAAATTAAGTTGCTAACAGTTTGATTTCCACAGAAAAACCCCTTATGTAAATACAATTACGGTGTTTATAAGTCGGTCTGAACTGATTCTACAAGCTTTGAAAAAGATATTGCCATGGATGAGTATTGAACACACAGCCCTTTGCGTATTTGCCGGTGACATTTTTCGTTAATACGGCGTATTGTTTCCAGGCGCACCGTGATATAAATACTACTGGCACATAATTTACATTAGATGACACACAATAGCCTAACATGATCATTTTCTTGGTATCTTCCTAATGCAATGTTTATTCAACTCTACGCTGATCTCAAATTTGATTGAATCCTATATAATAAGAGAAAACTGTTTTATCCTCCTTTTTGTGAGCTCTAAAAGGTTTACCGCAACAAACTTGTAATCTTGACTTTGAAGAAACTTTTTAAAACACGCATGCGTGTTTAATAACTCAATCATGAAAATATAACAGCCATTTTGACTTTTTCGATAGTTTTTAAAATTACTGCAAAATTTCCAAATTGTTTTAATATAACGCATTGCAATTTTCAAATGTACTGCAGCCTTCGATGACAAAATTCTTAATTTATGAAAAAGTAGGTTTAAAAATGTATTTTTTTATGATATTTTTATTGATTAATCTAAATAGTTTGACTGAAATTTGTAAAATATCTTTTAATTCCATTTGAACAACCCAATTTTGGCTTTAACTTTTGACTGTGTTAACAAAGAAAATACTCACCTAAGTTTCACTGAGGCTTGATTTTCAGCAGAGTGTATACTGCGTAAGTTAACCCCAAAATTTGCTAACTAGTAAAAAACAAGAGTAGATCGCGTTAAAATAGTTTAAAATACATAATGTGGGAAAAATCATTAATAAAAGTTATTAATAATCAACTTAGAATTATGCCATTTTGTACCTTATTGTAGTTTTAAAAGTTACGCGGCCAAAAGTTTTTTGCAGTCGTATAACTTAGAGTGAATGATATTCGTCGCGCCGTGAAATGAAATGCTGATTGAAATTGCAATGCGTTAGAGAATTTATTGTAAAGAGTTCTCTGTAAGCTGCGGTAGCGTACATTTTTAAACACGTCTGCACAAGTTTATTGAAAAACGTTATACTGTCTCATGTAAAATAATCTATAATAAGAAGATCGAATAACAAATTTTGGATTATGCAATTTTGTACCTTATTGTAGCTTTCATAGTCAGGTGGCCAAAAGTTATTTGTAGTTGTAAAGCTTGAAAAGGCTCGTATTCATCGCGCTGTAACATGAAGTGGTAAATGATCTTGCGATGCATTAGGCATATTAATTTAAATTGTTTTTGACAAACTGAGGTAGCATACATTTTTCAATAAATCTGAACTAATCCGTTGAAACACTTTTTGTACTATTTCAACTCTCTAATCGATTTCATAAAATGACTAGAACTGGCGGAGTGCCGGAGAGGCTTGTTATAATTCCTATATGTATTTCGAAACAATAGTTTAAGCAGACGACAGGTGATAATGAGTTATTCTAATACTTAATGGCACGAGTCGTCTGCAAAACTTTCTCCTTTTGATGTTAGGAATCTGACTCAAACATCTCGAGCTTAAGCACACATTGAAAGTGGCAATTTTAAATAGCACTAATAAAACCAAATCTATTCGTTGTTTATTTTTGCTACACCCATTTTCAAAGCAAACAAATAGACATGTTGGAAAGCAATTACCTGAACAACTTCAAAAACAACTATCAATATGATTTTTTGAGATGTGTCTGATCAAAATTAAATTGCTAACAGTTTGATTTCCACAGAAAAACCCCTTATGTAAATACAATTACTGTGTTTATAAGTCGGTCTGAACTGATTCTACAAGCTTTGAAAAAGATATTGCCATGGATGAGTATTGAACACACATCCCTTTGCGTATTTGCCGGTGACATTTTTCGTTAATACGGCGTATTGTTTCCAGGCGCACCGTGATATAAATACTACTGGCACATAATTTACATTAGATGACACACAATAGCCTAACATGATCATTTTCTTGGTATCTTCCTAATGCAACGTTTATTCAACTCTACGCTGATCTCAAATTTGATTGAATCCTATATAATAAGAGAAAACTGTTTTATCCTCCTTTTTGTGAGCTCTAAAGGGTTTACCGCAACAAACTTGTAATCTTGACTTTAAAGAAACTTTTTAAAACATGTATGCGTGTTTAATAGCTCAATCATGAAAATATAACAGCCATTTTGACTTTTTCGATAGTTTTTAAAATTACTGCAAATTTTCCAAATTGTTTTAGTATAACGCATTGCAATTTTCAAATGTACTGCAGCCTTCGATGACCAAATTCTTAGTTTATGAAAAAGTAGGTTTATAAATGTATTTTCTTACGAAATTTTTATTGATTAATTTAAATAGTTTGACTGACTTTTGAAAAATATCTTTTAATTCTATTTGAACAACCCAATTTTGGCTTTAACTTTTGACTGTGTTAACAAAGAAAATACTCACCTAAGTTTCACTGAGGCTTGATTTTCAGCAGAGTTTGTATCGCGTAGGTTAGCCCCAAAAATGCGCAAACTTGAAAAAAAACAAGAGTAGATCATGTTAACATACATGTAGTTTAAAATATATAATGCGGAAAAAATCATTAATAAAAGGTATTATTAATGAAATTAGAATTATGCCATTTTGTACCTTATTGTAGTTTTAAAAGTTACGTGGCCCAAAGTTTTTTGCAGTCGTATAACTTAGAGTGAATGATATTCGTTGCGCTGTGAAATGAAATGCTGATTGAAATCGCACTGCGTTAGCCAATTTATTGTAAAGAGTTCTCTGTAAGCTGCGGTAGCGTACATTTTCAAGTACGTCTGCACAAGTTTATTGAAAAATGTTTAACTGTGTTATGTAAAAAAATCTATAATAAGAAGATCGAATAACAATTTTTGAATTATGCAGTTTTGTACCTTATTGTAGCTTTGATAGTCAGGTGGCCAAAAGTTATTTGTAATTGTAAAACTTGAAAAGGCTTTATTCTTCGCAATCTAACATGAAGTGGTAACAGACCTTGCGATGCATTAGACATATTAATTTAAAGTGCTTTCGACAAACTGAAGTAGCGTACATTTTTCAATAAATCTGAACTAATCCATTGAAACACTTTTTGTACTATTTCAACTCTCTAATCGATTTCATAAAACGACTAGAACTCGCGGAGTGCCGGAGCGGCTTGTCATAATTCCTATATGTATTTCGAAACAATAGTTTAAGCAGACGACAGGTGATAATGAGTTGTTTTAATACTTAATGGCACGAGTCGTCTGCAAAACTTTCTCCTTTTGATGTTAGGAATCTGACTCAAACATCTCGAGCTTAAACTCTCATTGAAAGTGGCAACTTTAAATAGCACTAATAGAACCAATTCCATTCATTATTTATTTTCGCTACACCCTTTTTCAAAGCACACAAATAAACATGTTGAAAAGCATTTACCTGAACAAGTTCAAAAACAACAATCAAGATGATTTTTTGAGATGTGTTTTGTCAAAATTAAATTGCTAACAGTTTGATTTTCACAGAAAAACCTCTTATGTAAATACAATTGCTGTGTTCATAAGTCGGTCTGAACTGATTCTAAGCGCTTTGCAAAAAATATTGCCATGGATGGGTATTGAACACACAGCCCTTTGCGTATTTGCCGGCAGCATTTTTCGTTAATACGGAGTGTTGTTTCCAGGTACACCGTGATATAAATACTACTGGCACATAATTTACATTAGATGACACACTATGGCCTAACATGATCATTTTCTTGATATCTTCCTAATGCAACGTTTATTCAACTCTACGCTGAGCTCAATTTTAATTGAATCCTATATAATAAAAGGAAACTGGTTTATTCTCTTTTTTGTGAGCCCTAAAAGGTATACCGCAACAGATTTGTATTCTTGACTTTGAAGAAACCTTTTAAAACATGCATGCGTGTTTAATAACTCAATCATGAAAATATAACAGCCATTTTGACTTTTTCGAAAGTTTTCAAAATTACTACAATTACTTTCATAATTCGGTTACTATAGCATGATGTAAATTTTAAATTTTTTGCAGTCTTTGATGACCAAATTCTTTGATTATGAAAAATTGTTTTTATATGTAAATTATATGTGAAGTATGTTAGCATTGTAAATTTGAGATGTTCTAGGGTTTGCAATAAACAAACTTTTCATGAAAACTCTGTTTATGTTTGGGGTATCTTATCATATTTCTAAGTATTGATCTAAACTGTCCTACTGACTGTTCGACAATCATCTTTTATCTCGATTTATACAATAATTTTGGAACTTTGATTTTGGATTTTGTAAACAGGGCTGATAAGTGACTACAGTTATACAAGGCTCATCATACAACATATTATTTACCATACAGTTTAGGCCAAATTGTGAAAAAGCTATTTAAATTACAGCAATTTTTCAAGTTAATCTTGGGTTAATTTTTATTATCTGTGAGAGCAATTATTAAAGTAATCGAATCATACAACTTGTTTATGCTATTTTGAACTTTATTTTGTGATAAGTGTTAGGTTGCCATAAGGTCTTTGGCTTTAAAGACGGTCAGATGAGCCGTTGCAGAGTAACAAAAAGGTAGGTATTTCACACTTTGTATAAAAGTTTTTAGGCAAACATCACCTGTGTCAGTCAGTTAATATAATCCCTTTGGCACCAGGCGTCTGCCAAACAATCTCACCTAGTCGTTAATTAGCCTAATCCATTGACTCAAGTTGGAACTCAAACTCACACTTGAACTCTAATCCTCTCTCAATAGAACTCTATTGTTCTATCTGAGGCTGGAATCATATAAAAGACAGTGCTGGGCTAATTGAGATTCACATCATCGTTGGACTCGGAGAGGGAACGTGCTTTAAGGAAGAGTTCATCACAACCCTGTAGCGTTGAAGGGTCGATAATATACGATTATTTTACCATGTGAACTCAATTGCCAAACTTATAACGCTGGCATAAGTTATTTAAGTGAACCGCTAAACTAGTGTTCGAGATCAACACAGGATAATGCCTACAATACAGTTTACACTTTGTAATCTTTAACGACGGACTTCATGACTAAGGTTTCTAAGGTCGGTAAGCTTTAATTTGTTGCTCTTTGCTTAGCCGTCATATGTAATAGTTATTTTATTTCAAGTTATACGCTTTGCAGGGAATTCTAATCATCACTTTTGGTTCTAATGACACAGTTAGTAATTTTGGTGTTCTGGTAGAAATATGAGAAAAAGAGTAAAAGTAAATGTTATATATGACATACTGTTACCTTATTAGAAAGACCGCAAGCAGAAATCAAAGTTGGAAAAGTAGAAATGCTGTTTTACGTTCCCGTTGCGGCAGGAGGCTAATAAGATTCAGTTTCGGTGTCTTGTTGATGTTTGCTTTTATCATTGGTTTTAGTGTCTTTGTGGGGTTGTCGGTTTTAGGTTTTGGCTTCCACGTTGATTGTTAAGTGTCGGTGCAGTGCCTGTTTGACTTCTTGCTCCTTTTGTTTTATTGGTCGGTTGTTTCAGTTTGTTGATGGCTTGTGTTTGTTTGAACTTTAGTTTCCCTTGATGGCTTATGCCATTTAGTTTTTGTTGGTCAGGTGTTTCTATTTGGTACGTCTATCTAGGTGGTCAAGTTATTTTATTGTGCGGTCTCTCTAATTAGGTTTTAGGGTTCGGATTTGAATTGAAGTTTTTTCTCTTCTCAATATCTTGCCAGACGAATTTCTGACAAACCACTATGAAGATGTTTAAACATTGATGAAATGCTAAAACAATTTAATCATGCCTCTCCAATGTTAGCTGTATTTAAATTTGTCAAACATTTCTATTGACAGCTGTCGAAAAATGTATTTAGCCTATTTCTAGCTTGGTAATTTTATAGATTTTAAAAATCCTTGTTTTGACTCATGACTAACATATTTGAGATTTGTATTTGTTGAGGAAAGTTTCGCAGAAGAGGAAAAGTGACTTGAAGTCAAAAGAACTCTATACAGATATAAAGACGAAAAGTATTTTCATAAGAAGGCTAGTAGCACAGAACCTTTTACCTCGTCGTCAACAGCCAAAGAATGCAACAGACTAGCTCAGAATAAATCTAATCATACAGAAAGAAAGTGGCATGTTCTATCACATGCAACACACCGGACAACTCGAAACAAGGCGCAAGATAAAGTCTCAAGACAATATATTCTACAGATAGCTCAATCCTACATTCGTTGACATGTAGAAGATGGTGCTTTTGCTAAACAAGATGACAAGATAAACCACTACGTAAATCCATCATCATCAATACGCCGAAGAGCAAACAGAACTAACCCATTAGCCAATAACCTGCTGTCAAACCGATTGACTGATTGACATCATTTATATGTAGTTTTGCAATTTTGATGATTGCAAAAAAGTAGACCTATAATACTCGGACCAGATTTGGTTGTGAGAATGGAATTACCATGACTGAAAGTTGACAGCAATGCACACTGGAGACAATAGTGCAGTCTCAAGTAAGCTTTTCCTACAAAGTGATTGAAGAAGTCAGCTAGGTAAGCAACGTTATATATATTTTGAAAGGCTAAACAATATTTTTAGGGCCATTATTTTCACTTTCACTAAAAAATCAATGCAAATCCTTTTGTTTGTTGCTTACGCTAAAAATTCTCTTTGAGTACAATTATTTTGTCATATTGCATGATAGAGCTGATGACAAATGTGGCTGGAAACTTGCCACTTCGTTTTATTACTACTTGCATAAAGTTAGTGTTGTTTAAAATTAAAGATGATTGTTAAATGTTTATGTTCAAAAGGTTTGATAGTTTTACAAAGTTAACCAATTTGCTACTGTTTTGCTAAAAAACCAAATCATTGCTGTAAAGATGGCGTGGCTGACCCTTTTTCTTTGTTACGTTGCAAAATGGTGTTTCAATCCACCACAAAGGATAGTTATTCAATGCTTTTTTTCAATTTTCTTTTTTCATAAATTTTTTTCTCAGATTTTTACGCTACAATGTATCTCGTTTATTTTATCCAAACATCAAGGCAGCCCGGTAGTATTATTTGAAAATTAAAACATTTTCAAGTTGTAAAGTTTGACTGCGACAAAAACATTTTTAAACTTGGTTGGTTAAGCAACACTATGTCTTGTTTGTCAGACTTGAAAAAGTCGCCAATTTAAATTGTCTTCGTTGTTTTGGAAAACGATATTGTCTGCTTAAATTTGAGAAGTGGCATGTCATATTGCGGCAATAATGTACATGTAAAATGCTTTATAAAAGTAGATATCTGGCACATTTTTTCATGAGTTGCTAATAACTGTCATAGCTTGTCTGATTAGTTCGCATGCTTTTGTATTCACTTTGCCTAATCTCTTGGCGACTCAACTCAGTTGTATGCTTTATGAGAGAAACTGCTGATATGGTATAACAGAAGTAGTTGGAGACTCATAAAGAATCCATGCAAGTGGTAAAGAAGTTGTATCTCTGAAGGTGAAGTAGCTTCCTCCTGTTTATTCTCAAAGCTGTTTTTGAGAAAAAAGGTACGTTGTATAAATGCTATAAAGTGTTCTGTGCTCAGCAAAATTTCAAAAACATGTTGCTTGTAATAATTTAGTAATAAAGTAAATTGTCTCTTGTTTTGTTGGTGTCAGTGTTTTTTGACTTTTCTACTCCTGTGATTTTTATCTCACGCTAGTTCGTTCCGCCGCCGATCGTTTGCTCGTTTGTCAACCGTTCGTCGTTTGTTCGATCGATATTGCTCGTCGATACGTCGTTGTTATACGTCGATCGTACGTTGTTGCTTGTTATTGTTTTTAAAGTTAATTTTTTTTAATTTTCGCATTTATTTTTAAGGTTACTGGTATTTCAACGGTGCTCCTTACATGTTAATGGCAACCATTTACGGTTTCAGAAGTTGATTTGGAGTTTGTATTGCTTTGATGTGTAGGGTTATAGTTGATTTAGGAATATTCGCTTTTCATTAGGCCAGTGGGTTGATTATAGGTCACCAATCGCTGACTTTTGTTCTGACAGTCTATGGTGGCCTACAAATTTTTTGGTATTGCTAAATGCCTTTTGTTATCACAATTGGAACAGGCCAATTCTAAGTCTATAGCCAACTCTAAGTCTATAGCCAACTCTAAGTCTATAGCCAATTCTAAGTCTATAGCGAATTCTAAGTCTATAGCGAATTCTAAGTCTATAGCGAATTCTAAGTCTATAGCGAATTCTAAGTCTATAGCGAATTCTAAGTCTATAGCCAATTCTGAGTTTATAGCCAATTCTAAGTCTATAGCCAATTCTAAGTCTGCAGCGAATTCTAAGTCTATAGCGAATTTTAAGTCCATAGCGAATTCTAGGTATTTAGCGAATTCTAGGTCTTTAGCGAATTCTAAGTCTTTAGCGAATTCTAAGTCTATAGCGAATTCTAAGTCTATAGCGAATTCTAAGCCTATAGCGAATTCTAAGTCTATAGCGAATTTAAGTCTATAGCGAATTTAAGTCTATAGCGAATTTAAGTCTATAGCAAATTCTAAGTCTATAACGAATTCTAAGTCTATAGCGAATTCTAAGTCTATAGCGAATTCTAAGTCTATAGCGAATTCTAAGTCTATAGCGAATTCTAAGTCTATAGCGAATTCTAAGTCTATAGCGAATTCTAAGTCTATAGCGAATTCTAAGTCTATAGCGAATTCTAAGTCTATAGAGAATTCTAAGTCTATAGCGAATTCTAAGTCTATAGCGAATTCTAATCTATAGCGAATTCTAAGTCTATAGCGAATTCTAAGTCTATAGCCAATTCTAAGTCTATAGCCAATTCTAAGTCTATAGCCAATTCTAAGTCTATAGCCAATTCTAAGTCTATAGCCAATTCTAAGTCTATAGCGAATTCAAAGTCTATAGCCAATTCTAAGTCTATAGCCAATTCTAAGTCTATAGCGAATTCTAAGTCTATAGCCAATTCTAAGTCTATAGCCAATTCTAAGTCTATAGCCAATTCTAAGTCTATAGCGAATTCTAAGTCTATAGCGAATTCTAAGTCTATAGCGAATTCTAAGTCTGCAGCGAATTCTAAGTTTGTAGCAAATTCTAAGTTTGTAGCAAACTCTAAGTCTGTAGCGAATTCTAAGTTTTTAATTTTGCAATGGGTTTTTATAACAGTCAGATAGCCGCCCTTGTTGAGCGGTTTTTTTGTATTACTCAAGCCTCTTCAATGACACTCTATTTTACTAGATATCTTTTTGGTCTTGTTTTTCCCCCACTGTCCCGAAACGCTATAAAGCGTACTCTAGGTATATGACACTCTATTTTACTAGATATCTTTTTGGTCTTGTTTTTCCCCCACTGTCCCGAAACGCTATAAAGCGTACTCTAGGTATATGACACTCTATTTTACTAGATATCTTTTTGGTCTTGTTTTTCCCCCACTGTCCCGAAACGCTATAGAGCGTACTCTAGGTATATGACACTCTATTTTACTAGATATCTTTTTGGTCTTGTTTTTCCCCCACTGTCCCGAAACGCTATAGAGCGTACTCTAGGTATATGACACTCTATTTTACTAGATATCTTTTTGGTCTTGTTTTTCCCCCACTGTCCCGAAACGCTATAGAGCGTACTGTAGGTATATGACACTCTATTTTAATAGATACCTTTTTGGTCCTGTTTTTCCCCCACTGTCCCGAAACGCTATAGAGCGTATTCTAGGTATATGACACTCTATTTTATTAGATACCTTTTTGGTCCTGTTTTTCCCCCACTGTCCCGAAACGCTATAGAGCGTACTCTAGGTATATGACACTCTATTTTATTAGATACCTTTTTGGTCCTGTTGTTCCTCCACTAAGTCTAAGTCTAAGTCTAAGTCTAAGTCTAAGTCTAAGTCTAAGTCTAAGTCTAAGTCTAAGTCTAAGTCTAAGTCTAAGTCTAAGTCTAAGTCTAAGTCTAAGTCTAAGTCTAAGTCTAAGTCTAAGTCTAAGTCTAAGTCTAAGTCTAAGTCTAAGTCTAAGTCTAAGTCTAAGTCTAAGTCTAAGTCTAAGTCTAAGTCTAAGTCTAAGTCTAAGTCTAAGTCTAAGTCTAAGTCTAAGTCTAAGTCTAAGTCTAAGTCTAAGTCTAAGTCTAAGTCTAAGTCTAAGTCTAAGTCTAAGTCTAAGTCTAAGTCTAAGTCTAAGTCTAAGTCTAAGTCTAAGTCTAAGTCTAAGTCTAAGTCTAAGTCTAAGTCTAAGTCTAAGTCTAAGTCTAAGTCTAAGTCTAAGTCTAAGTCTAAGTCTAAGTCTAAGTCTAAGTCTAAGTCTAAGTCTAAGTCTAAGTCTAAGTCTAAGTCTAAGTCTAAGTCTAAGTCTAAGTCTAAGTCTAAGTCTAAGTCTAAGTCTAAGTCTAAGTCTAAGTCTAAGTCTAAGTCTAAGTCTAAGTCTAAGTCTAAGTCTAAGTCTAAGTCTAAGTCTAAGTCTAAGTCTAAGTCTAAGTCTAAGTCTAAGTCTAAGTCTAAGTCTAAGTCTAAGTCTAAGTCTAAGTCTAAGTCTAAGTCTAAGTCTAAGTCTAAGTCTAAGTCTAAGTCTAAGTCTAAGTCTAAGTCTAAGTCTAAGTCTAAGTCTAAGTCTAAGTCTAAGTCTAAGTCTAAGTCTAAGTCTAAGTCTAAGTCTAAGTCTAAGTCTAAGTCTAAGTCTAAGTCTAAGTCTAAGTCTAAGTCTAAGTCTAAGTCTAAGTCTAAGTCTAAGTCTAAGTCTAAGTCTAAGTCTAAGTCTAAGTCTAAGTCTAAGTCTAAGTCTAAGTCTAAGTCTAAGTCTAAGTCTAAGTCTAAGTCTAAGTCTAAGTCTAAGTCTAAGTCTAAGTCTAAGTCTAAGTCTAAGTCTAAGTCTAAGTCTAAGTCTAAGTCTAAGTCTAAGTCTAAGTCTAAGTCTAAGTCTAAGTCTAAGTCTAAGTCTAAGTCTAAGTCTAAGTCTAAGTCTAAGTCTAAGTCTAAGTCTAAGTCTAAGTCTAAGTCTAAGTCTAAGTCTAAGTCTAAGTCTAAGTCTAAGTCTAAGTCTAAGTCTAAGTCTAAGTCTAAGTCTAAGTCTAAGTCTAAGTCTAAGTCTAAGTCTAAGTCTAAGTCTAAGTCTAAGTCTAAGTCTAAGTCTAAGTCTAAGTCTAAGTCTAAGTCTAAGTCTAAGTCTAAGTCTAAGTCTAAGTCTAAGTCTAAGTCTAAGTCTAAGTCTAAGTCTAAGTCTAAGTCTAAGTCTAAGTCTAAGTCTAAGTCTAAGTCTAAGTCTAAGTCTAAGTCTAAGTCTAAGTCTAAGTCTAAGTCTAAGTCTAAGTCTAAGTCTAAGTCTAAGTCTAAGTCTAAGTCTAAGTCTAAGTCTAAGTCTAAGTCTAAGTCTAAGTCTAAGTCTAAGTCTAAGTCTAAGTCTAAGTCTAAGTCTAAGTCTAAGTCTAAGTCTAAGTCTAAGTCTAAGTCTAAGTCTAAGTCTAAGTCTAAGTCTAAGTCTAAGTCTAAGTCTAAGTCTAAGTCTAAGTCTAAGTCTAAGTCTAAGTCTAAGTCTAAGTCTAAGTCTAAGTCTAAGTCTAAGTCTAAGTCTAAGTCTAAGTCTAAGTCTAAGTCTAAGTCTAAGTCTAAGTCTAAGTCTAAGTCTAAGTCTAAGTCTAAGTCTAAGTCTAAGTCTAAGTCTAAGTCTAAGTCTAAGTCTAAGTCTAAGTCTAAGTCTAAGTCTAAGTCTAAGTCTAAGTCTAAGTCTAAGTCTAAGTCTAAGTCTAAGTCTAAGTCTAAGTCTAAGTCTAAGTCTAAGTCTAAGTCTAAGTCTAAGTCTAAGTCTAAGTCTAAGTCTAAGTCTAAGTCTAAGTCTAAGTCTAAGTCTAAGTCTAAGTCTAAGTCTAAGTCTAAGTCTAAGTCTAAGTCTAAGTCTAAGTCTAAGTCTAAGTCTAAGTCTAAGTCTAAGTCTAAGTCTAAGTCTAAGTCTAAGTCTAAGTCTAAGTCTAAGTCTAAGTCTAAGTCTAAGTCTAAGTCTAAGTCTAAGTCTAAGTCTAAGTCTAAGTCTAAGTCTAAGTCTAAGTCTAAGTCTAAGTCTAAGTCTAAGTCTAAGTCTAAGTCTAAGTCTAAGTCTAAGTCTAAGTCTAAGTCTAAGTCTAAGTCTAAGTCTAAGTCTAAGTCTAAGTCTAAGTCTAAGTCTAAGTCTAAGTCTAAGTCTAAGTCTAAGTCTAAGTCTAAGTCTAAGTCTAAGTCTAAGTCTAAGTCTAAGTCTAAGTCTAAGTCTAAGTCTAAGTCTAAGTCTAAGTCTAAGTCTAAGTCTAAGTCTAAGTCTAAGTCTAAGTCTAAGTCTAAGTCTAAGTCTAAGTCTAAGTCTAAGTCTAAGTCTAAGTCTAAGTCTAAGTCTAAGTCTAAGTCTAAGTCTAAGTCTAAGTCTAAGTCTAAGTCTAAGTCTAAGTCTAAGTCTAAGTCTAAGTCTAAGTCTAAGTCTAAGTCTAAGTCTAAGTCTAAGTCTAAGTCTAAGTCTAAGTCTAAGTCTAAGTCTAAGTCTAAGTCTAAGTCTAAGTCTAAGTCTAAGTCTAAGTCTAAGTCTAAGTCTAAGTCTAAGTCTAAGTCTAAGTCTAAGTCTAAGTCTAAGTCTAAGTCTAAGTCTAAGTCTAAGTCTAAGTCTAAGTCTAAGTCTAAGTCTAAGTCTAAGTCTAAGTCTAAGTCTAAGTCTAAGTCTAAGTCTAAGTCTAAGTCTAAGTCTAAGTCTAAGTCTAAGTCTAAGTCTAAGTCTAAGTCTAAGTCT
Organism: Watersipora subatra; assembly: GCF_963576615.1. NCBI lineage: Eukaryota > Metazoa > Bryozoa > Gymnolaemata > Cheilostomatida > Watersiporidae > Watersipora > Watersipora subatra. The sequence goes on from NC_088712.1 coordinate 13,038,156, forward strand.
AAGTCTAAGTCTAAGTCTAAGTCTAAGTCTAAGTCTAAGTCTAAGTCTAAGTCTAAGTCTAAGTCTAAGTCTAAGTCTAAGTCTAAGTCTAAGTCTAAGTCTAAGTCTAAGTCTAAGTCTAAGTCTAAGTCTAAGTCTAAGTCTAAGTCTAAGTCTAAGTCTAAGTCTAAGTCTAAGTCTAAGTCTAAGTCTAAGTCTAAGTCTAAGTCTAAGTCTAAGTCTAAGTCTAAGTCTAAGTCTAAGTCTAAGTCTAAGTCTAAGTCTAAGTCTAAGTCTAAGTCTAAGTCTAAGTCTAAGTCTAAGTCTAAGTCTAAGTCTAAGTCTAAGTCTAAGTCTAAGTCTAAGTCTAAGTCTAAGTCTAAGTCTAAGTCTAAGTCTAAGTCTAAGTCTAAGTCTAAGTCTAAGTCTAAGTCTAAGTCTAAGTCTAAGTCTAAGTCTAAGTCTAAGTCTAAGTCTAAGTCTAAGTCTAAGTCTAAGTCTAAGTCTAAGTCTAAGTCTAAGTCTAAGTCTAAGTCTAAGTCTAAGTCTAAGTCTAAGTCTAAGTCTAAGTCTAAGTCTAAGTCTAAGTCTAAGTCTAAGTCTAAGTCTAAGTCTAAGTCTAAGTCTAAGTCTAAGTCTAAGTCTAAGTCTAAGTCTAAGTCTAAGTCTAAGTCTAAGTCTAAGTCTAAGTCTAAGTCTAAGTCTAAGTCTAAGTCTATAGCGAATTCTAAGTCTATAGCGAATTCTAAGTCTATAGCGAATTCTAAGTCTATAACGAATTCTAAGTCTATAGCGAATTCTAAGTCTATAGCGAATTCTAAGTCTATAGCGAATTCTAAGTCTATAGCGAATTCTAAGTCTATAGCGAATTCTAAGTCTATAGCGAATTCTAAGTCTATAGCGAATTCTAAGTCTATAGCGAATTCTAAGTCTATAGAGAATTCTAAGTCTATAGCGAATTCTAAGTCTATAGCGAATTCTAATCTATAGCGAATTCTAAGTCTATAGCGAATTCTAAGTCTATAGCCAATTCTAAGTCTATAGCCAATTCTAAGTCTATAGCCAATTCTAAGTCTATAGCCAATTCTAAGTCTATAGCCAATTCAAAGTCTATAGCCAATTCTAAGTCTATAGCCAATTCTAAGTCTATAGCGAATTCTAAGTCTATAGCCAATTCTAAGTCTATAGCCAATTCTAAGTCTATAGCCAATTCTAAGTCTATAGCGAATTCTAAGTCTATAGCCAATTCTAAGTCTATAGCGAATTCTAAGTCTATAGCGAATTCTAAGTCTATAGCGAATTCTAAGTCTGCAGCGAATTCTAAGTTTGTAGCAAATTCTAAGTTTGTAGCAAACTCTAAGTCTGTAGCGAATTCTAAGTTTTTAATTTTGCAATGGGTTTTTATAACAGTCAGATAGCCGCCCTTGTTGAGCGGTTTTTTTGTATTACTCAAGCCTCTTCAATGACACTCTATTTTACTAGATATCTTTTTGGTCTTGTTTTTCCCCCACTGTCCCGAAACGCTATAAAGCGTACTCTAGGTATATGACACTCTATTTTACTAGATATCTTTTTGGTCTTGTTTTTCCCCCACTGTCCCGAAACGCTATAAAGCGTACTCTAGGTATATGACACTCTATTTTACTAGATATCTTTTTGGTCTTGTTTTTCCCCCACTGTCCCGAAACGCTATAGAGCGTACTCTAGGTATATGACACTCTATTTTACTAGATATCTTTTTGGTCTTGTTTTTCCCCCACTGTCCCGAAACGCTATAGAGCGTACTCTAGGTATATGACACTCTATTTTACTAGATATCTTTTTGGTCTTGTTTTTCCCCCACTGTCCCGAAACGCTATAGAGCGTACTGTAGGTATATGACACTCTATTTTAATAGATACCTTTTTGGTCCTGTTTTTCCCCCACTGTCCCGAAACGCTATAGAGCGTATTCTAGGTATATGACACTCTATTTTATTAGATACCTTTTTGGTCCTGTTTTTCCCCCACTGTCCCGAAACGCTATAGAGCGTACTCTAGGTATATGACACTCTATTTTATTAGATACCTTTTTGGTCCTGTTGTTCCTCCACTAAGTCTAAGTCTAAGTCTAAGTCTAAGTCTAAGTCTAAGTCTAAGTCTAAGTCTAAGTCTAAGTCTAAGTCTAAGTCTAAGTCTAAGTCTAAGTCTAAGTCTAAGTCTAAGTCTAAGTCTAAGTCTAAGTCTAAGTCTAAGTCTAAGTCTAAGTCTAAGTCTAAGTCTAAGTCTAAGTCTAAGTCTAAGTCTAAGTCTAAGTCTAAGTCTAAGTCTAAGTCTAAGTCTAAGTCTAAGTCTAAGTCTAAGTCTAAGTCTAAGTCTAAGTCTAAGTCTAAGTCTAAGTCTAAGTCTAAGTCTAAGTCTAAGTCTAAGTCTAAGTCTAAGTCTAAGTCTAAGTCTAAGTCTAAGTCTAAGTCTAAGTCTAAGTCTAAGTCTAAGTCTAAGTCTAAGTCTAAGTCTAAGTCTAAGTCTAAGTCTAAGTCTAAGTCTAAGTCTAAGTCTAAGTCTAAGTCTAAGTCTAAGTCTAAGTCTAAGTCTAAGTCTAAGTCTAAGTCTAAGTCTAAGTCTAAGTCTAAGTCTAAGTCTAAGTCTAAGTCTAAGTCTAAGTCTAAGTCTAAGTCTAAGTCTAAGTCTAAGTCTAAGTCTAAGTCTAAGTCTAAGTCTAAGTCTAAGTCTAAGTCTAAGTCTAAGTCTAAGTCTAAGTCTAAGTCTAAGTCTAAGTCTAAGTCTAAGTCTAAGTCTAAGTCTAAGTCTAAGTCTAAGTCTAAGTCTAAGTCTAAGTCTAAGTCTAAGTCTAAGTCTAAGTCTAAGTCTAAGTCTAAGTCTAAGTCTAAGTCTAAGTCTAAGTCTAAGTCTAAGTCTAAGTCTAAGTCTAAGTCTAAGTCTAAGTCTAAGTCTAAGTCTAAGTCTAAGTCTAAGTCTAAGTCTAAGTCTAAGTCTAAGTCTAAGTCTAAGTCTAAGTCTAAGTCTAAGTCTAAGTCTAAGTCTAAGTCTAAGTCTAAGTCTAAGTCTAAGTCTAAGTCTAAGTCTAAGTCTAAGTCTAAGTCTAAGTCTAAGTCTAAGTCTAAGTCTAAGTCTAAGTCTAAGTCTAAGTCTAAGTCTAAGTCTAAGTCTAAGTCTAAGTCTAAGTCTAAGTCTAAGTCTAAGTCTAAGTCTAAGTCTAAGTCTAAGTCTAAGTCTAAGTCTAAGTCTAAGTCTAAGTCTAAGTCTAAGTCTAAGTCTAAGTCTAAGTCTAAGTCTAAGTCTAAGTCTAAGTCTAAGTCTAAGTCTAAGTCTAAGTCTAAGTCTAAGTCTAAGTCTAAGTCTAAGTCTAAGTCTAAGTCTAAGTCTAAGTCTAAGTCTAAGTCTAAGTCTAAGTCTAAGTCTAAGTCTAAGTCTAAGTCTAAGTCTAAGTCTAAGTCTAAGTCTAAGTCTAAGTCTAAGTCTAAGTCTAAGTCTAAGTCTAAGTCTAAGTCTAAGTCTAAGTCTAAGTCTAAGTCTAAGTCTAAGTCTAAGTCTAAGTCTAAGTCTAAGTCTAAGTCTAAGTCTAAGTCTAAGTCTAAGTCTAAGTCTAAGTCTAAGTCTAAGTCTAAGTCTAAGTCTAAGTCTAAGTCTAAGTCTAAGTCTAAGTCTAAGTCTAAGTCTAAGTCTAAGTCTAAGTCTAAGTCTAAGTCTAAGTCTAAGTCTAAGTCTAAGTCTAAGTCTAAGTCTAAGTCTAAGTCTAAGTCTAAGTCTAAGTCTAAGTCTAAGTCTAAGTCTAAGTCTAAGTCTAAGTCTAAGTCTAAGTCTAAGTCTAAGTCTAAGTCTAAGTCTAAGTCTAAGTCTAAGTCTAAGTCTAAGTCTAAGTCTAAGTCTAAGTCTAAGTCTAAGTCTAAGTCTAAGTCTAAGTCTAAGTCTAAGTCTAAGTCTAAGTCTAAGTCTAAGTCTAAGTCTAAGTCTAAGTCTAAGTCTAAGTCTAAGTCTAAGTCTAAGTCTAAGTCTAAGTCTAAGTCTAAGTCTAAGTCTAAGTCTAAGTCTAAGTCTAAGTCTAAGTCTAAGTCTAAGTCTAAGTCTAAGTCTAAGTCTAAGTCTAAGTCTAAGTCTAAGTCTAAGTCTAAGTCTAAGTCTAAGTCTAAGTCTAAGTCTAAGTCTAAGTCTAAGTCTAAGTCTAAGTCTAAGTCTAAGTCTAAGTCTAAGTCTAAGTCTAAGTCTAAGTCTAAGTCTAAGTCTAAGTCTAAGTCTAAGTCTAAGTCTAAGTCTAAGTCTAAGTCTAAGTCTAAGTCTAAGTCTAAGTCTAAGTCTAAGTCTAAGTCTAAGTCTAAGTCTAAGTCTAAGTCTAAGTCTAAGTCTAAGTCTAAGTCTAAGTCTAAGTCTAAGTCTAAGTCTAAGTCTAAGTCTAAGTCTAAGTCTAAGTCTAAGTCTAAGTCTAAGTCTAAGTCTAAGTCTAAGTCTAAGTCTAAGTCTAAGTCTAAGTCTAAGTCTAAGTCTAAGTCTAAGTCTAAGTCTAAGTCTAAGTCTAAGTCTAAGTCTAAGTCTAAGTCTAAGTCTAAGTCTAAGTCTAAGTCTAAGTCTAAGTCTAAGTCTAAGTCTAAGTCTAAGTCTAAGTCTAAGTCTAAGTCTAAGTCTAAGTCTAAGTCTAAGTCTAAGTCTAAGTCTAAGTCTAAGTCTAAGTCTAAGTCTAAGTCTAAGTCTAAGTCTAAGTCTAAGTCTAAGTCTAAGTCTAAGTCTAAGTCTAAGTCTAAGTCTAAGTCTAAGTCTAAGTCTAAGTCTAAGTCTAAGTCTAAGTCTAAGTCTAAGTCTAAGTCTAAGTCTAAGTCTAAGTCTAAGTCTAAGTCTAAGTCTAAGTCTAAGTCTAAGTCTAAGTCTAAGTCTAAGTCTAAGTCTAAGTCTAAGTCTAAGTCTAAGTCTAAGTCTAAGTCTAAGTCTAAGTCTAAGTCTAAGTCTAAGTCTAAGTCTAAGTCTAAGTCTAAGTCTAAGTCTAAGTCTAAGTCTAAGTCTAAGTCTAAGTCTAAGTCTAAGTCTAAGTCTAAGTCTAAGTCTAAGTCTAAGTCTAAGTCTAAGTCTAAGTCTAAGTCTAAGTCTAAGTCTAAGTCTAAGTCTAAGTCTAAGTCTAAGTCTAAGTCTAAGTCTAAGTCTAAGTCTAAGTCTAAGTCTAAGTCTAAGTCTAAGTCTAAGTCTAAGTCTAAGTCTAAGTCTAAGTCTAAGTCTAAGTCTAAGTCTAAGTCTAAGTCTAAGTCTAAGTCTAAGTCTAAGTCTAAGTCTAAGTCTAAGTCTAAGTCTAAGTCTAAGTCTAAGTCTAAGTCTAAGTCTAAGTCTAAGTCTAAGTCTAAGTCTAAGTCTAAGTCTAAGTCTAAGTCTAAGTCTAAGTCTAAGTCTAAGTCTAAGTCTAAGTCTAAGTCTAAGTCTAAGTCTAAGTCTAAGTCTAAGTCTAAGTCTAAGTCTAAGTCTAAGTCTAAGTCTAAGTCTAAGTCTAAGTCTAAGTCTAAGTCTAAGTCTAAGTCTAAGTCTAAGTCTAAGTCTAAGTCTAAGTCTAAGTCTAAGTCTAAGTCTAAGTCTAAGTCTAAGTCTAAGTCTAAGTCTAAGTCTAAGTCTAAGTCTAAGTCTAAGTCTAAGTCTAAGTCTAAGTCTAAGTCTAAGTCTAAGTCTAAGTCTAAGTCTAAGTCTAAGTCTAAGTCTAAGTCTAAGTCTAAGTCTAAGTCTAAGTCTAAGTCTAAGTCTAAGTCTAAGTCTAAGTCTAAGTCTAAGTCTAAGTCTAAGTCTAAGTCTAAGTCTAAGTCTAAGTCTAAGTCTAAGTCTAAGTCTAAGTCTAAGTCTAAGTCTAAGTCTAAGTCTAAGTCTAAGTCTAAGTCTAAGTCTAAGTCTAAGTCTAAGTCTAAGTCTAAGTCTAAGTCTAAGTCTAAGTCTAAGTCTAAGTCTAAGTCTAAGTCTAAGTCTAAGTCTAAGTCTAAGTCTAAGTCTAAGTCTAAGTCTAAGTCTAAGTCTAAGTCTAAGTCTAAGTCTAAGTCTAAGTCTAAGTCTAAGTCTAAGTCTAAGTCTAAGTCTAAGTCTAAGTCTAAGTCTAAGTCTAAGTCTAAGTCTAAGTCTAAGTCTAAGTCTAAGTCTAAGTCTAAGTCTAAGTCTAAGTCTAAGTCTAAGTCTAAGTCTAAGTCTAAGTCTAAGTCTAAGTCTAAGTCTAAGTCTAAGTCTAAGTCTAAGTCTAAGTCTAAGTCTAAGTCTAAGTCTAAGTCTAAGTCTAAGTCTAAGTCTAAGTCTAAGTCTAAGTCTAAGTCTAAGTCTAAGTCTAAGTCTAAGTCTAAGTCTAAGTCTAAGTCTAAGTCTAAGTCTAAGTCTAAGTCTAAGTCTAAGTCTAAGTCTAAGTCTAAGTCTAAGTCTAAGTCTAAGTCTAAGTCTAAGTCTAAGTCTAAGTCTAAGTCTAAGTCTAAGTCTAAGTCTAAGTCTAAGTCTAAGTCTAAGTCTAAGTCTAAGTCTAAGTCTAAGTCTAAGTCTAAGTCTAAGTCTAAGTCTAAGTCTAAGTCTAAGTCTAAGTCTAAGTCTAAGTCTAAGTCTAAGTCTAAGTCTAAGTCTAAGTCTAAGTCTAAGTCTAAGTCTAAGTCTAAGTCTAAGTCTAAGTCTAAGTCTAAGTCTAAGTCTAAGTCTAAGTCTAAGTCTAAGTCTAAGTCTAAGTCTAAGTCTAAGTCTAAGTCTAAGTCTAAGTCTAAGTCTAAGTCTAAGTCTAAGTCTAAGTCTAAGTCTAAGTCTAAGTCTAAGTCTAAGTCTAAGTCTAAGTCTAAGTCTAAGTCTAAGTCTAAGTCTAAGTCTAAGTCTAAGTCTAAGTCTAAGTCTAAGTCTAAGTCTAAGTCTAAGTCTAAGTCTAAGTCTAAGTCTAAGTCTAAGTCTAAGTCTAAGTCTAAGTCTAAGTCTAAGTCTAAGTCTAAGTCTAAGTCTAAGTCTAAGTCTAAGTCTAAGTCTAAGTCTAAGTCTAAGTCTAAGTCTAAGTCTAAGTCTAAGTCTAAGTCTAAGTCTAAGTCTAAGTCTAAGTCTAAGTCTAAGTCTAAGTCTAAGTCTAAGTCTAAGTCTAAGTCTAAGTCTAAGTCTAAGTCTAAGTCTAAGTCTAAGTCTAAGTCTAAGTCTAAGTCTAAGTCTAAGTCTAAGTCTAAGTCTAAGTCTAAGTCTAAGTCTAAGTCTAAGTCTAAGTCTAAGTCTAAGTCTAAGTCTAAGTCTAAGTCTAAGTCTAAGTCTAAGTCTAAGTCTAAGTCTAAGTCTAAGTCTAAGTCTAAGTCTAAGTCTAAGTCTAAGTCTAAGTCTAAGTCTAAGTCTAAGTCTAAGTCTAAGTCTAAGTCTAAGTCTAAGTCTAAGTCTAAGTCTAAGTCTAAGTCTAAGTCTAAGTCTAAGTCTAAGTCTAAGTCTAAGTCTAAGTCTAAGTCTAAGTCTAAGTCTAAGTCTAAGTCTAAGTCTAAGTCTAAGTCTAAGTCTAAGTCTAAGTCTAAGTCTAAGTCTAAGTCTAAGTCTAAGTCTAAGTCTAAGTCTAAGTCTAAGTCTAAGTCTAAGTCTAAGTCTAAGTCTAAGTCTAAGTCTAAGTCTAAGTCTAAGTCTAAGTCTAAGTCTAAGTCTAAGTCTAAGTCTAAGTCTAAGTCTAAGTCTAAGTCTAAGTCTAAGTCTAAGTCTAAGTCTAAGTCTAAGTCTAAGTCTAAGTCTAAGTCTAAGTCTAAGTCTAAGTCTAAGTCTAAGTCTAAGTCTAAGTCTAAGTCTAAGTCTAAGTCTAAGTCTAAGTCTAAGTCTAAGTCTAAGTCTAAGTCTAAGTCTAAGTCTAAGTCTAAGTCTAAGTCTAAGTCTAAGTCTAAGTCTAAGTCTAAGTCTAAGTCTAAGTCTAAGTCTAAGTCTAAGTCTAAGTCTAAGTCTAAGTCTAAGTCTAAGTCTAAGTCTAAGTCTAAGTCTAAGTCTAAGTCTAAGTCTAAGTCTAAGTCTAAGTCTAAGTCTAAGTCTAAGTCTAAGTCTAAGTCTAAGTCTAAGTCTAAGTCTAAGTCTAAGTCTAAGTCTAAGTCTAAGTCTAAGTCTAAGTCTAAGTCTAAGTCTAAGTCTAAGTCTAAGTCTAAGTCTAAGTCTAAGTCTAAGTCTAAGTCTAAGTCTAAGTCTAAGTCTAAGTCTAAGTCTAAGTCTAAGTCTAAGTCTAAGTCTAAGTCTAAGTCTAAGTCTAAGTCTAAGTCTAAGTCTAAGTCTAAGTCTAAGTCTAAGTCTAAGTCTAAGTCTAAGTCTAAGTCTAAGTCTAAGTCTAAGTCTAAGTCTAAGTCTAAGTCTAAGTCTAAGTCTAAGTCTAAGTCTAAGTCTAAGTCTAAGTCTAAGTCTAAGTCTAAGTCTAAGTCTAAGTCTAAGTCTAAGTCTAAGTCTAAGTCTAAGTCTAAGTCTAAGTCTAAGTCTAAGTCTAAGTCTAAGTCTAAGTCTAAGTCTAAGTCTAAGTCTAAGTCTAAGTCTAAGTCTAAGTCTAAGTCTAAGTCTAAGTCTAAGTCTAAGTCTAAGTCTAAGTCTAAGTCTAAGTCTAAGTCTAAGTCTAAGTCTAAGTCTAAGTCTAAGTCTAAGTCTAAGTCTAAGTCTAAGTCTAAGTCTAAGTCTAAGTCTAAGTCTAAGTCTAAGTCTAAGTCTAAGTCTAAGTCTAAGTCTAAGTCTAAGTCTAAGTCTAAGTCTAAGTCTAAGTCTAAGTCTAAGTCTAAGTCTAAGTCTAAGTCTAAGTCTAAGTCTAAGTCTAAGTCTAAGTCTAAGTCTAAGTCTAAGTCTAAGTCTAAGTCTAAGTCTAAGTCTAAGTCTAAGTCTAAGTCTAAGTCTAAGTCTAAGTCTAAGTCTAAGTCTAAGTCTAAGTCTAAGTCTAAGTCTAAGTCTAAGTCTAAGTCTAAGTCTAAGTCTAAGTCTAAGTCTAAGTCTAAGTCTAAGTCTAAGTCTAAGTCTACTAAGTCTAAGTCTAAGTCTAAGTCTAAGTCTAAGTCTAAGTCTAAGTCTAAGTCTAAGTCTAAGTCTAAGTCTAAGTCTAAGTCTAAGTCTAAGTCTAAGTCTAAGTCTAAGTCTAAGTCTAAGTCTAAGTCTAAGTCTAAGTCTAAGTCTAAGTCTAAGTCTAAGTCTAAGTCTAAGTCTAAGTCTAAGTCTAAGTCTAAGTCTAAGTCTAAGTCTAAGTCTAAGTCTAAGTCTAAGTCTAAGTCTAAGTCTAAGTCTAAGTCTAAGTCTAAGTCTAAGTCTAAGTCTAAGTCTAAGTCTAAGTCTAAGTCTAAGTCTAAGTCTAAGTCTAAGTCTAAGTCTAAGTCTAAGTCTAAGTCTAAGTCTAAGTCTAAGTCTAAGTCTAAGTCTAAGTCTAAGTCTAAGTCTAAGTCTAAGTCTAAGTCTAAGTCTAAGTCTAAGTCTAAGTCTAAGTCTAAGTCTAAGTCTAAGTCTAAGTCTAAGTCTAAGTCTAAGTCTAAGTCTAAGTCTAAGTCTAAGTCTAAGTCTAAGTCTAAGTCTAAGTCTAAGTCTAAGTCTAAGTCTAAGTCTAAGTCTAAGTCTAAGTCTAAGTCTAAGTCTAAGTCTAAGTCTAAGTCTAAGTCTAAGTCTAAGTCTAAGTCTAAGTCTAAGTCTAAGTCTAAGTCTAAGTCTAAGTCTAAGTCTAAGTCTAAGTCTAAGTCTAAGTCTAAGTCTAAGTCTAAGTCTAAGTCTAAGTCTAAGTCTAAGTCTAAGTCTAAGTCTAAGTCTAAGTCTAAGTCTAAGTCTAAGTCTAAGTCTAAGTCTAAGTCTAAGTCTAAGTCTAAGTCTAAGTCTAAGTCTAAGTCTAAGTCTAAGTCTAAGTCTAAGTCTAAGTCTAAGTCTAAGTCTAAGTCTAAGTCTAAGTCTAAGTCTAAGTCTAAGTCTAAGTCTAAGTCTAAGTCTAAGTCTAAGTCTAAGTCTAAGTCTAAGTCTAAGTCTAAGTCTAAGTCTAAGTCTAAGTCTAAGTCTAAGTCTAAGTCTAAGTCTAAGTCTAAGTCTAAGTCTAAGTCTAAGTCTAAGTCTAAGTCTAAGTCTAAGTCTAAGTCTAAGTCTAAGTCTAAGTCTAAGTCTAAGTCTAAGTCTAAGTCTAAGTCTAAGTCTAAGTCTAAGTCTAAGTCTAAGTCTAAGTCTAAGTCTAAGTCTAAGTCTAAGTCTAAGTCTAAGTCTAAGTCTAAGTCTAAGTCTAAGTCTAAGTCTAAGTCTAAGTCTAAGTCTAAGTCTAAGTCTAAGTCTAAGTCTAAGTCTAAGTCTAAGTCTAAGTCTAAGTCTAAGTCTAAGTCTAAGTCTAAGTCTAAGTCTAAGTCTAAGTCTAAGTCTAAGTCTAAGTCTAAGTCTAAGTCTAAGTCTAAGTCTAAGTCTAAGTCTAAGTCTAAGTCTAAGTCTAAGTCTAAGTCTAAGTCTAAGTCTAAGTCTAAGTCTAAGTCTAAGTCTAAGTCTAAGTCTAAGTCTAAGTCTAAGTCTAAGTCTAAGTCTAAGTCTAAGTCTAAGTCTAAGTCTAAGTCTAAGTCTAAGTCTAAGTCTAAGTCTAAGTCTAAGTCTAA